>NW_005871125.1:844333-910595 GCF_000147115.1 Myotis lucifugus
AGCCCATTATGAAAGACAAGAGGTTTGGGTTAATTTCCTGTACACAACCCAAACATATTCAGGTGTCACCTGGCCTCGTCATTGCGAACTGGGCTCTGAGGAACCAGCATAAGAAAATGCTGATACTTTGTCTATTGCTATTGCTATGAATAATGACTTGCATTTGTCTCTAATATGGGCATCCCATGAAACTGTAGCAGACTACTTTATTGGCTTAAAGGGTAAAAATCTTAGACCCTTCATAGTGTTTGACACCCTTGTGAGCATTTGAAGAATATATTAATGGCTAAAAGTAAATGTGTTCAGAGTAAAGCCATGATATTTAAACAGAAGATGAAAAACTTAGAAAATGAAGTATCTAAAAGAATATGATTACCTAATGGGGATAGTAGCTGCACTCATATTGCAACACTGAGGTTCTTTATCCCACCTCCATTCCCAACTTTCTGAATTTACTTGCAGATGGGGACTGGGCATTTGCCCCTTTGCCTACGTATCAATCAAGTTAGCCAAACGGAATATATACTCATGGATAAAGCACTCTTATAGCATTCAAGACGTGTAAGTACAATAAAAAAAAGGCACACAAACTAGATAGTGTATACCAAGTGAAGTAGCAATTAAGAAACACATACACACACAAACCATTCGTAAGGAACATAATGAGGTCTGCAGAGAGATAAAGGAAGATATTGGAAACATATTGTAAGAATAAGTAATTATAAGAAAAAAGACCATTTGAAGATATTGGATATAATAACAATGCATGCAGTATTGAAATAAATAAGTGAATTGGTGAAATATAAGCACAGATACAAGCAAAGAATTAATTAGTATTCTGGAAATAATTTTAAGGGTCTCTGCCAGAATGTCTCAGGAAGGCATAAAAAGATGAAAAGAAAATATTAAAACATATGGCTAATATAAGCAGAAGCATTAATTTCTGTAAAATGAAGAGAAAACAATATAGAAAGGAGTCAATATTTTAAGAAATAATGGCTGAAATTTCCCTTGAACTTGCAAGTCCTCAGATTCAATTGATTTATAAGGAGAATAGGTACATTATAAAAATATTATAGGAAAATGTAAAAACCCTAAGGACAAAGAAAACTGTAAGAGCTTTGAGAGGCAGAAGTAGATGGTCTACAAGGAACAACTGAAATAGTATCAGGCTCCTTTTTTGAAGAAAAAATATTTCAAACTAGAATTTATATTTGTCATTGATTTAATGTAAGAACAAAAATTATTTAAATGATATTTTCAGACATATAAGCTCTTACAATTTATCAACCAAAGATCTTCTTTAAAAGAACTGATAGTGCCGAAACCGGTTTGGCTCAGTGGATAGAGCGTCGGCCTGCGGACTGAAAGGTCCCAGGTTCGATTCCGGTCAAGGGCATGTACCTGGGGTTGCGGGCGCATCTCCAGTGGGAGATGTGCAGGAGGCAGCTGGTCGATGTTTCTCTCTCATCGATGTTTCTAACTCTCTATCTCTCTCCCTTCCTCTCTGTAAAAAATCAATAAAATATATTTAAAAAAAAAAAAATAAAAAAAAAAATAAAAAAAATAAAAGAACTGATAGAGAAAATACACTATAAAGAGAGAAATGAATTAAAGAGAATGCTAAAAATGTTTTGGAGGTGAGTGTAAATTAATCATTTAGAAAAGTTTATTTTTTGTAAACAAACAAAAAGTATAACTCAAAAAAATCCAGAACTAAAAGAAAAGGTACAGGAAATCAGCCAATGAGTAAAGTTGGAGGCTCGGAAGGAATTAAAGGGAAGCAAAAATATCTGTTTTAGCTTAAAAATTGGTATGAAAAGATAAAAATATAAATTAATCTTAATAAAGAAGGGTAAACATTAGAAGGTAAAAATAGAATTTATAAATTTTAAATGACCAGGAGTAAAATTTATATATCCTACTAAAGACATGAAAGGAGGAAAAAATAATGATGAACAGAAAATTTAAAACAGGATAGCAGAAATATTTTTTGATGGAAGAGTATGTCAATGAGGATGCAAGAGTAGATTTACTGCTCAAAGACCGAGATTCTCAAGTTGAATTTTTTAAAAATTCAGAATTATAATGGCTAAAAACTATAGATATTAAAAAGCCCAGGAAGGTAGAACATAAAGATATAACAATAATAAACTATGAAGACATAAACACTAAATTCTATAGTACCCATTTAAAATTTTTAAATAAGAGAATATAATGTAGAAAAACATGTTAAGAGAAAAAGGGGACTCATATTTTAAGGGAATGCCCTGGCCAGTGTGCTCAGTAGTTAGAGTGGAGGCCAGAGAACCAGAAGGCCACGGGATCGATTCCCAGTCAAGGGCACACAGGCACCTCAGGCACAGATTCTATCCTGGCCCCCGTTGGGTGAGTGCAGGAGGCAACCAATCAATGTGTCTCTCTCACATCAGTGTCTCTCCCCATGGCATCTAAAACTGAACTCAGATACTTAAAATATGACCGGCCTTGGGTGCATCCTTTGATCCGTACGTTGTATGCTGTTGATGGAGCCTGAGATTACATATTGTCTCTTTTTCTCCCTCACGATCTTGCTCATACTCCTCTCTCCTTTCACAAACAGCCATGTTGTTCTGACAGTTCTCTGTTTGCCATGTATTCATGCTATTCAGTTAGCTTTTCTTTGTCAGATGAGCAGCAGTTAAGCAGAGCATCCCAATTCTGTATTTCTGCAGTTGTTACTAAAACCAAATTGGATTTTTCATTTACGTCAGTGAAATTTCATTTTCTTAGTTTTTAATACAATGCTTATCTAGTTTTCCTATCTTTGGGTCACTCACAAATACAATAAGCATGTTGGCTATCACGATTCAAGTTTTGGCAAAATGTTCAAAAAGCATTATAGGCAATTCCTCAGAATTTCATTTGAGGTCTAGATTGAAATCAGTTAACCAACACAGATCCTATAAAATCATAACAAACATGATAAATCCAGTTAAGTGCTTATGCTTAAAGGTATTTGCATTTAATTTCTCATTCCATTGATTTCTATCACTTATAGGTCATCTGCTTAATAATCTGTCCTAAAATGTTACTGTTGTTCAATGCCTACTACATACTGTGCTGTACTAGACACTTTGTACACATAACATGTCATCCTCAAAAAAGTCCTATGTTAGATTATAGAAGTGTGACTCCAAGGAAATTAAGTGACTGGTTCAAGGTCCTAAGACCAGAGAGGGTAAGAGCTGGTTTAGACAAAGATGTGACTGACCAAGGTCAGTGTCTTTAATCATCAGGCTGCACTTCTTCAAATCTACCTGACACTCATTTACTCTGGACACTCATTTAAAGCACTTAGAAAAGAGGTAGGTACATTTTTTTAAAGGCTCTATAGTAAATAATTTCTGCCTTACAGGCCATAGAGTCTCTGTTGCAACTACTCAACTTTGCTGTTGTAGCATGAAAGTAGCCATAGAAAAAATGTAAACAAATTAACAAACAGGCAGAGAATCAGATTTAATTCTTGGGCTACAATTTGCTGACCCCTTGTCAGATGGCATGTTCCTATTTTTTCACTCCTCTCCCAAAGGAAAACCAGTTTTGAGAAATTCTTTAGCCATGAAATAGGTACAATAAGGTACAAAAAATATTAAGTATGCTGTATTATCTTGTTTTGGTTTTCCAAAAGGTGACAAATTAATCTTTATTTTACATTACAGATCAACGCTGGCACCCTCACTTTGTCTCTGTCGTAAGGTTACATTTCAAAGAACTTGAGGTATCTTGATAGTTAGTAGGATTCACTGAGCAATAGCAGTAAACATTGTGTCTTTATCTGTTCTTGGTGAGTGAAAAGGTATTACACTTTATTTGTCCTGATTAAGTGGATTAATAGAATTTATTATCCAGTTTTAACTAAGTAGTCCTCACAAAATAGAGAGATGGTTTAAAAGGTTTCTCAATAGAAGCCACAGATTAAAGATAACACTTATAACACTAATAATGAAAGCATAAGGAAATAAGAAAATGGCAGAAATGACCCTTCTTCCTATGGTACAAGATCTTTGTCAGCCATATTTAGCAGTCAAGAAGTAATCACCTAAGTACATCTGACAATAAGTGCATATTTTTTATTGAAATATTACTGATGATAAAGGACAGTTAGACAATTGTAAATAATTATATATACACTAGACTAGGCCTGATGCACAAAATTCATGCAAGGGGCTCAGCCCCACTGTCGCGGCAGCAGCCTCGGCCTTGGCCTCTGCTGCTGTGGCTTCATCCAGAAGGTCGTCCGGAAGGACGTCCGGAAGGATGTGCGGTCTAATTAGCATATTACACTGCTATTATTACAGATGCATTGAGGCTCCTTTCCCCCCTCGAATGCAGAAGGGACATAATCAAAACCAGCTGGAGAGCACTGTCCTACTAAAATGTAATGGCCCTTCAGGGCAGGGAACATAGTCACACACCCAGTGCCTTGCGTTGTGCCCGGAACAGAGTAAGTAATTGAAAATACAGACCAAATGCTGACATTAAAGCAATAATACAACCTTGGTCCAATCTTTCCTACACTCTAATCATTAACTTAAAGGCTCCTGGCAAGGAGGCAAGCAATACAGGATTACTCATATGGTAAGAAATTACTGCTGGGAATGTCAAGTCAACTATGTGAAATCATGGGGTCCACTGACTTCAAGGTGGATTGGGCATCTTATATTTGTGGTTCAAACAGAAACTCAAACTACCTTGTATTTAAGCCTTATAAGACATCACTGAAACTTTTGAAAATAAAAAGATACAAGTACTTCAGGGTAACAGATTGCTACAACAGCCTAGATTCTCTGATAGCAAATATTAATGTAATATATTGGAAAGACAGAAACTTTAAGGCTTTTTGGCTCCGATAGACCTTTGTAGTATTTCAGAAATATTTTTATATCTTTCAGTGTTTAAAGCACTTAATTTTTGGATGTATGCCTACACTGGTCAAATATGTAACATAATCTGAATTTATAGTCCATTTCAGTGATATTCCATCTGTTTCAGATTTATTCTTTAACTACAGATTAGCTCAACTTGATAATATTTTGCATTCTTCTCAGCAAATAATAAAAGGCATAATAAAGGACATGCTAAATGTCTTCCCCTGTAAAATCGTTCCTCTCCCTTTTATGCATACAGTACACTTAGAATCAAAATCTTATCAGACTTCAGTTCTTCGTGTTGTATTTCGTTTTAGTATTTGTGGTAGCCAGCCTCCAAGATGCTCCCAATGAGCCTGCCTCCTGGTACTTACACTGTCCTTTCCCACACTGTTTCAGGGCTGAACTGGGTGACTAATGGAAAATGACAGGAATGATGCTGGGTTAACTCTCAGGGTAGCCCATAAAAGACATTGTGGTGTCTGATTCTGTCTTGTCTGCCTCGTTCTTTTTCCTTCTTTCTTTCCTTCTTCCTCTCCCTTCCTGGGTTGCTCACTCTGGGACTAGTTAGTACCATGTCAGGAGGACACTGAGCAGCCGTCTGGAGCAGTCTATGTGGTGAGGAACTGAGGGCTCCTGCCACAGCCATGTGAGTGAGCCTCTTCGGAAGCAGATACCCCAGCCTGTCAAACCTGGCCAACATCCAGATTATAAAGTCATTAGAGTCCCTGAGCCAAAACCACCCAGCTAATCTGAGACCAAGTTCCTGACCCATCAAAACTGTGAGATAAAAATGTTTGTTTTTTAAGCGACTAGGTTTTAGGATAATTTGTTGTGCCATGATAGGTAACTAACACATTGTTGCAACTTATGACAAAACGAAATACAAACAACTGCATAAGGGTCTCCTCAATATTTTACCTAAGATGCACCTTTTATCCAATTTGAGGATCCAGCTTTCTGTTTAATCGTAACTGAAAATATATTTTATCTCATTTTTGATAAAACAAAATCCACATTGTCCCATAAAGCTCCTCCCTACCTTTTCAAGCTTTCCTCCCCCCCACCTCCCCACTGCCCCATCGCTTCCAAGAAGCTACAGTGAACATTGTAGTTTTCTTTCTTTTTCTATTCTGAACATCTACTCACCACACTACTCTTTTCTCCACATTTTGCTCAATAAATTGAATTGTAAGCATCTCAAGGGCAATCTAAGTTCGCCTCTTAGGCTTTCAGGGTTCTGCCTGGAGCCCAAGGCCAAGCATCAAGCTCAAAGACAAAATTCTGTAATTTAAAAGGATCTCAGTTCAGACGTCTTAATATTTGAGGTCTAGAGAGAGTACGCAACCTCCCAAAGCCTGCATAATGACAGGTCTGCATTAGATTCCAGGAATTCTATTTCATCCAGTCCTATTTCCACATCACCACTTTAGAACTAAAAAAAAAAAAATGATGCTGGTATGTTAATAAACTGCAGAGGCAGAGGAAAAGGGTTCTATCTAATTCTATGTTCTTTATGGAATCTTTTAAGTCCCATCACAATTCATGTTTATTATTTTTATCATGCCAAATATTCCATTTTTAAGCAATAAGAACCAGGTTTTTTCAAAAAAGGAAGAAAACCAAGCCCAAAGGATGTTACAGTCATGATTTATTTTAAGACCTAAGTTTTAAACAATGTTTCTCTTTCCAGATTTCTGGACTGCTCTGTCAGAGGGAACACTCCACCTGATGAGTTTTTTACCTTGATCCTGGCGAGGTTTCTGAGTAATGATTCCCAGCTGCTCCCTCAGTGTTGCATTTGCTCTTTCTGTGTATGTGGTGCCTAAGAGATTGGACATTGGAGATATGGACATGTATATTTGTATGCACCTAAGCAGAATTTCCACAGAAAGATATAGACATCACAGTTGGTGGGATAAAATAGCTCTCCTATCAAGGAAAATGGATACCCATACAAATGTTCTGTTTTGCTCATCTGTCCTTATTTGCCTTCATTCTTTGTTCATGTTCCATCTGTCTTCTTTTACTCCTATAGAATTGAATCAGATAGGGCTGTTGGCAACAATCTCAAGTGAGTTTAAGGGGCAAAATGGAGAACTGATCTTTCTGAAGGTGTTATTTAAGAACTAGTGGCCTGGCGCACGGATTCGTGCACATTGAAAGAAAATTAATTAGAAGGTGGCCGGCATAGCAGGACTGGGCAAGACAGCCAGGACATGCCCTGGAGCCAACCTCCCATGGTCCCTCCCTGGCCGGCCGCACCAGGGGTGGCATCATAGCTCAAAGACATCACTGAAACTTTTGAAAATAAAAAGATACAAGTACTTCAGGGTAACAGATTGCTACAACAGCCTAGATTCTCTGATAGCAAATATTAATGTAATATACTGGAGTTTAAGGGGCAAAATGGAGAACTGATCTTTCTGAAGGTGTTATTTAAGAACTAGTGGCCTGGTGCACGGATTCGTGCACATTGAAAGGAAATTAATTAGAAGTTGCTATCGCTTGGCAGCTCCTGTGTTGAGCGTCTGTCCCCTGGTGGTCAGTGTGCATCATACCTACCAGCCAGTTGGCCGGTCAGTCGGTTGGTGGGTCGGTCAGATGGTCACTTAGCCATACACTAGAGGCCCGATGCACAAAATTTGTGCAAGAATAGGCCTTCCTTCTCCCGGCTGCCAGCACCAGCTTCCCTCCACACCCAGGACCCAGGCTTCCCTCGTAGCCCCGGCTTCGTCCAGAAGGTTGTCTGGAAGGACGTCCAGTCTAATTAGCATATTATGCTTTTATTATTATAGATAGATTAATGGCATATTTCCTAATTCTACCTGTGCAATGCATTACAAGCATTGGTCATATAATAAATATTTGTTGAATAATAAAAAGAATTAATGCACCAAGTGATTGTGCCAAAAAGTTTTCCTCAACATTCTACATCAGTCATTTTCAACCATTTTTTCCTTCATGATAAAAATGTTGCCTTCACATGAGAGATCACATTTCTATAGATGACATACTTATATGGATATATCCAAAATTTTTTGAAAAGTTTTATACTTAATTTTTTTTTACTTAATCATAAGTAGCAAACTACATTAAGATTAATAACCATCAGTAAAAGCCAGTCACAATGAGTGTGGAATTGATTAAATAAATTAGAGTATCTTACATAGGATCCTCTAAATACACATTTCATCTCTGCCTCTCAAGAATGGAATAGAATGGAAGTGAGATAATGATGCTATTTTAGAAAACTCTGAATTCTCTAAGCATCAGTATACTTTAAAAGGTAGGGTTTGGGTAATTTCCAATATCCCTTAATGCTCTGATATTCTGTTTCTCTATTTAAAGAAAGATAAGTTCTTGATCTGCAAGGATTTTGTGCAAGAGATTCTTTACAATTCTGAGACTGAATAATCCTCTTTCTCTCTCTCTCTCTTTCACTCTCTCTCTCTCTATATATATACACACACATACACACACACACACATATTTATATACACACACTCTTGCCACTCATCCATTTTATTTTGTTTTAGTTTATGTATTACTATAAATTTATATTGTAATGCTCTCATGAGCAGCCATTTAAAAAGTAATTTCTCTGTACAGGTTCTCTGGAACTAATCCTATATAATAGAAGGCTAATATGCAAATTGACCAAGCAGCAGAACGACTAGTCACTATGACACGCATTGACCAACCGGGGCAGATGCTCAATGCAGGAGCTGCCCCATGGTGGTCAGTGCGCTCCCACAGGGGAAGTGCCATTCAGCCAGAGGCCAGGCTCATGGTTGGAGAGGGCAGTGGTGGTGGAAGGAGCCTCTCCCACCTCCACGGCAGCACTAAGGATGTCCCACTGATGGCTTAGGCCTGCTCCCCATGGGGATCGGGCCTAAGCCATCAGTCGGACATCCCCGAGGGGTCCCAGACTGCGAGAGGGTGCAGGCCAGGCTGAGGGCCACCCCCCCCTCGAGTGCACAAATTTCATGCACCGGGCCTCTAGTGTCTTTATATTATGATAAGATAAATTAAGTTAGGTCTAAAATATACCTGTTCAGTCTGTCTTTTTGTTGTTGCTGTTAATCCTCACCCAGAAGTACTTTTCCATTGATTTTTAGAGAGAATGGAAAGGAGAAGGAGAGACAGAGAGAAGCATTGATGTGAGAGAGAGACATTGATTGATTGCCTCACGCATGCACCCCAATCAGGGCTGGGGATCGAGCCTGCAACTGAGGTACATGACCTTGACCAGAATTGAGCTTGGGACCCTTCAGTCCATGGGATGACACTTTACCACTGAGCCAAACTGGTTAGGGTCTCCTGTTCAGTCTTTCTATTTGCATCTTTAAGAATGGAGATGCATTGGAAAACTGAATTTTTTAAAATTATTCTGCTTTCATCAATTAATTCCATTCTTTTTGTTCTTACGGAATTATCATAAAATTTATTTATGAATTCTGTCACTTATGTCAAGTTGAGCCAAGGCACAGAAGTTTTTGTGTCTGCTAGCAGCAGGACAATGAACACCATTACAGTTATAGCAAATAACCTTAAGGGGTCAAGAATTCAGAGGACCAGAGTCTGGAACACCAACCACATAAACACATGTCATTCCTTAATTCTCATTTCGACATTAAAAAAATATTTTCTGCACAACTTTGGAAGACTTCTGCTGTGTTCTTTTAATGAAGGAGGCTTACACTTTATGAGCTAACGAGCTCTGCCCCTCAACAAAGAAACAGGTTTGATTATTTTAGGTACCAAATAACTGGGGACAGATCCTGGAAAATACTCCAAATAGCAAAGCAAAAGTAACATGTTTAGAAATTGTGATCAGCTGTTTGATTTTAACTTTCGAACAATATAGTATTGTGGTTTTTTTCTCTAAGCAAGATCTATCAAAATTAGAAGAGTAATAGATCAAATTTTGATTAGATATACAACTGAATGAAATTCAAATATAGTAATGCTATTCCAGTATGTTTAATATACTGGTGGCAAAATAATGGCAAAGCAAGGTAAAACCTGCTAACTAGTTAAGTTCTTAAGACTGTAGATCAGTATTGAAGAATAGATGTACATTTACTTACCATATTTTCACGACCATGAACCACAGATCTTTCTTAAGATCCACTCAATACTCTGCTGTAGCTCCTGGACCTAAATAATTCATTAGTACATTAATGACGCCTTTTAGGAAACCTACTTCTAGAGAGCATCAAGTTTGTTCTAGATTTAGTAAGGTAGCCACCCCAAGATCACCCTCCTGCTTGGGAACCGCTTTGTACTACTTTTGGTTCAGTCTCACTCAGGAAGAAGTTTCTATTGAAAAAAAGGTCTACAGTTGCACCAATTTCAGCAGGAATCCCAAATGAAATCATGTTACTTTCCCTGCAGCCTCAGTATGTTCTGCAAAAAGACAGGTATCTAAACATTTTAACTTAATCCTATTCACAAGATTTATAATGCTTTGTTTCTTGTGTCCTAAATATGTTTAAGTCATTTATAAATCTCAAGCAAAATTTGAGTATGAGCCACAAAATATCTTGGCAAATGAGTGCTAAATTAACCTGTCCTTCCCCCCTCTGTTCCTCCCTCTCTCCATTTTTTCCTCCCTCTCTCCTTCTAGGTCTCCCTCTGTCTGTCTCTCTCTTTCTTCCCCCTCCCTCTCTCCCTTTCTTCCTTAATTTTTTTTTATTTTTTTCTGGTTATAAATGCAATCTCTCATGATCATGGTAGAAAATAAAATGGAAAACACATGTAGAAGAAGACTACAATCTCCTATAATGCTAGACTCATGAGATAGCCATTGTTCATATTTCAGCATATTTCCTTCTATGTTTTTAAGTTAAATAGTTTATTTAAATGTTGCAGAAAGTTGAAAAAACAATAAAGTTTTTGTTTGTTTTTACATAGGAAAATTTGCAAAACAAATTTAATTTACAACTCAGATTTTCATTTTAATACCTTACACAATTTTGTCCTGTGTGGGGTTTACTTATATATTACACATATATTTTTTTTTTGAAAACTTAATTGTAACTAGATGTAAAATTTCAATATTGCAAATCAAAAGCATTAGCACCCTCTTGTGGTGTAACAAATTTTATGCAGCAAAGGAGTGCTTTCCTTAAACTTCCCTCATTTTTTCTTTTATTCTGTTTTTAACAATGCATAAAATAATTTAAAATCTCTAAATATACTGTAGTCATCTCAAAGTGCAAGTATAAAACATAAATCAATTCTAAATGTTTAGTGATAACACTGATTTTAAAAATTTTTAATATTTTGTTACATATTTATATTAACACTGTATATATTTTCTATGACTTTATAATAGAATTTTTAAAGCACCTAAATTTAATTTTTAAATGTAGATAAACTTGTCAAATGTGTATATGAATCAACTGGGGTTTGCTAAAATGCATATTTTGGTTCAATAAGTTTGGGTAGAACCTAACATTCCTTAAGATACTGACTTTGCTATTCCAAACAGCACACTTTGCAATAGTAATTAGGCAGAGGAAGTATTTACATTTTTTTGTATAAAGCATTTTAAAATATTTATAAATATTTTTCACAACCAGCTATAGAATAAATATAAAGATAGAATCCTTGGGTGATGATTGAATGTTAAAAAGAGAAATACCTTTATAAACTAATTGATTTGTGTGCATTTTAATACTAGTATACTAGCTCCTATTAGTAATTTGAAAGGAAATTCCCAAGTGGACTTCTCTTAAGCCTTTTTGATTTGTAAATGTGGAAACAAAAGACTATTTCAAAACGTATTTTATTTTTACATGTTTCTCACCTGGCAGATCTTCACAGAAAAATACTTGAATTAAAAATCAATTAGAAGAATGCATTTTGACCATAGAACTTTGATTAGCACCAAATGTCAAAGGAATATGTTTAGCACAGTGCTTGACACACAATTAAGAACTCCATAAATTTTAGCTATTATGTCATTCCATCAAATCCAATATTCAGACAAAGCCTCTAGCGGTAACAGACTTATTGTGATCATGTAGACAATGATACTGAAAAGACTGTAGCTAAGAAAAAGTAAGTAAGCAGTGGTGCCTGCTTCTGCTAAGGGATATTCTGCCTGTTACCTCTGAGAGCAAGCAGCTCTTTTAAAGACTCTTGGTTTTAATAACTTCAACTGCTAATTTAGCACTTTAGGAAAAAATAACTACTTGAATACATTTTACTGTCTGTATTTTATTCTTTACCACAGAGTATTTACAGCTTTTAGTCTTCAGGAAAAGGACACTATTTCCTTTTGAATATTTCCATATACTTATAATATTATGGTAATAATCAATATTTCTAGAGAAGTAGATACAGAACATACAGAATGGTGTGTGTGTGTGTGTGTGTTTAAAGAACCTAACACTTTGAATCTCAGGATAGGAATAAAAGCAAGATTACTGTATAGGCCTCAGGAAACATTGGTAATGACAGTTATTTTGATGTCCAAACAACACAATTTTATTTTACCAAAAAGAAAAGGCGGGGGGGTTGGGGGGGAGAAACCTCATAGCATGTATAAGTCCATCATACAAAAAAAGTAAGCATGCATTATCATCCAACTTGTCCAAATTAGAAAATCAAAGTTTAGAGAGGTATATAACTTACCTTGTCACTTGGAGTTAATGGTAACACTTAAGTCCCCATAAAGACGACATGATCCTAAAGACCGGGATCTATAGTTCTTTAATGTATGTAAACCCTCTAGGACACACAGCATACAGACGACTGATCATACTGCATTTGTTCACTCTTAACATAGAACCCCACCAAAGAGCACCCGTTACTGGGTAGTCAGTGCCCATGGTAGGCACTGAGAACTTCAGTAGACATTTAGAGTGCCATCATTGTGTGTAAGCTCTAGGGACTGTACACCTCTATTCTAACAAAATGTCTTTTTTATTCGTATTCAAATTATTTTATAAGATGGAAAATTAGAAGGATGAGAACACTACACTGTTTATAGTGCCAACGTAGCAATAGAAACTGAAGAGTAACAGTTTGACAAAAAAGAGTGATTAAGAAGTAGCTGTTATAAACTACTTTTAGCTTTAGAAACGTAGTTTACAATGACTAAAGTACCATTTTACTGGCATTTCAATATAACTCACAAAGAGTATGAATGTATCACATTAGCCAAGTACAAGTCATACTTACAAGTGAAAAATTATAAACTTATGACACATTCTCCTAATGATATTTCCAACATTTCATTGTTTGTATTTCTTTCTTTGCAGACAGTATAATGAATCTAGAAATGTCATGTAGAGTTTAGATTTTGCAACCACTTATTATTTTACTTAGAACAGCTTCCAGCTGTGGAGTTAACATTTATTAAAATTTCTATACATATGAAAGGAAGAAATTCAGATATCCCTACTGCCTTTGTTTTATGAAGGAGGAGGAAGAGGAGGGGGAAGAACAGGAGGAGGAAGAGGAGGAAGATGATGAGGGAAAAAAAGAAGAAATATTTGAGGAAGCCTGAGCAAGGACAGAAAATCTTCCAATATGGACTAATTTGTACTTCTTTGTACTTCTGAAGTAATCACCACTGTTGTCAATTTCTTGATAAATAAAACTATAAGATCTTGTAGAATTTCAAATAAGATCTCCCATCGAGAAGAACACGTGTTTTGAATGTATATAAAATGGAAGACAAAATATATATATTGTTATTACACATAAAACAAAAACATAATGGCTTCTGTTACTGCGATCTCCACTGTGGGTTAGATACTACTAATTAATTTTATATAATCTCCAAGAAGTATTGTCTACTCTGCAGTTGCAAAAATTTTCCAGACTGCTGAATCTCAGAGGGAAGGCCGGGGTGGGTGGCTGGGAAGAAACCAACTAAAGAACTTGTATGCATAGATGCATTACTCATGGACACATTCAATAGGGTAGTAAAGGCATGGGGGCGGGGGGAGGTGGGCTAGGAGTCAATAGGAGAAAAAAGGGATGTACGTAATATTTTCAACAATAAAGATAAATAACAAAAATAATAAAGTGCAATGAAGTACAATAGAGGTGACCTTTGCCATACACTAGATCAGTGGTTCTCAACCTGTGGGTCGCGACCCCTTTGGCAGTCGAACAACCCTTTTACAGGGGTCACCTAAGACCATCCTGCATATCAGATATTTACATTATGATACATAACAGTAGCAACATTACAGTTATGAAGTAGCAACAAAAATAATTTTATGGTTGGGTCACAACATGAGGAACTGTATTTAAAGGGCCAGGCGGAGGTTGAGAAGCACTGCACTAGATTATTTTTTTAATTGGAGAAATACCCTGATTTTAAGACCATGGATAATTATTCTCACTTTGTGAGAAGATGAATAATATGTCAGGCAGGTGAATAATTTCTGGTTAAACAATGATATTCAGAAACTATCGCATAACCATGGGTCAGATAATAAGCTGAGGCAAACTCTCAACTGTCCTAATACTTTCCACTCTTTTTCTCATTATCTTCCATGAAGATAAATATCATCCCTCTCAAATACATTTTTATATAGATGTTGGGATAGCAGCTAATATGGTTGGAAAATCAAATCAAAATTAAACAGTTCCAATGCACTAGGTTAATAATTCACAACTACCTAGAGCAGAACCCCAGCTTTATGGTGTGGCACTAGTATTACTCAAAAATAATTCTGAAAATAAATTTTAAATGGGTTTCTTAACCGTAGAACTTCTTAGAATTTTTAATTATCTGATGGTCATTGAAAATCTGCAAGACAGGAACATAGTATAACTAATTTTACAAATGTATTTGACCATAGAATTTTTAAGGAACATCATATCAGACTAATATTTCATGAGATGTCTGTTTTGAAGGTCTATACAAATGGCCAAATGACTTAACTAAAATTTCACAGGGATCAATGTAAAATTATATGTTTAGATTATATTAAAAATGGTTAACCAAATGAGTACAAGATCTACTATAGCAGGTCTATATGAACCAAGAATATCTTTGCGATGTGAACACAGAAAAAGCCAAATGCAATATAAATGACATAATATATGTGTTTGTTAACACACACTTAACTACAGTAGATCATGATGAGAGGTCAGGGTTAGAAAAAGCCCTAAAAACCAGGATGGTGTGGAGTAGTTAAATAAAATGAGGATGCTTAGCAGAAGGAAAGGAGACTTGGCACATCCATAACAGCTCTGCTCAACTAAGGACTGAGTATGAAAGGGAGCCCCGAATTATTCAGGATTGCCCCATAATGAAATAATAGAAAGGCAAATTCCAGCCATATGTGTATATATGGTCACGCATTATCATTATTCAAGTTGTTTTCAACACATAAAATCTGTCAGATTCAAAGTAACGATCATCACAGTACAATCCTGCTGAGCTTAGCACTTTCAGGAACCAGACATCAGCCATAAAAACCAAACATACTGTTTATGGTGCACTAAAGTATAGTAATCAAATCTGGACAAACAGAAGTAAAATACATTTAAGAGCACCCTGAAGTATAGTTTCAAGTAGTGCTCTATTCTGTAACCTGATAAGAAAAACACCACACACATCAATCAAAAGATGTAGACAAATAAAATGGATCATTTTCTGGTCATCAGTGTCATAAATATATATATACACACACATATATGTGTGTATATGAAATGATATATATATACACACTGTAAACTATATATATATATTATGAAAATATATATCTATACACACAAACATATCATGATTTCAATAGCACTGCAATACTATTCTAAAAATCTTTACATATTTACAATATAAACGTGTCAGATGCATAGTATAGTTTTAAAATGTTCAAGTAGAAAATATTAAAGCAGGAAAAAGATCTCATTTGAAAAAACAGTGATCAAATTCATTAAAAATGTTATTTCACAATTTGTTTGAAATACTATATATATATATGTAATTTTGTATTTATCACTATTGTTAGTATTAAAATTTTACATATTTGCTTTTTATAGCAAATAGAAGAGCCACCTGTTCATATGTTGAAATCCATGTGAGCAATATAAGGGGACACCTAGCCACCCTTGGAATTAAAATATAAAATAGCTAATTTGCAACTTCACTATGCTTCTTCCCATTATGATATTTCAGCCATATAAATAATCTAACATAGAGAAATAATTTTTCCTTATCTTTTTTTATACTACCCATAGGCACACAGGAATCTGCCTGCAATTAGCTCAACGACCAGCACAGTAGGATTTAAGAGTAACTTTTAAAGCAACTTACAGATTGTGGGTGATCCATACCTTATTTATTTATTTTTTAAAAAAATAAATATATTTTTATTGATTTCAGAGAGGGAGGGAGAGGAATAGAGAGGTAGAAACATCAATGATGAGAGAATCACGAATTGGCTGCCTACTGCACTCCCTCCACTGGGGATGGAGTCCACAATCCAGGCATGTGCCTTGACAGGGATTCTAACCATGACCTTCTGGTTAGATGGTCAATAACTGAGCCATGCCAGCTGGGCCATTTAAATTTTTTAAATCTGCCCTTATAGTGTACAGGATGATGCTCCAAAAAAACTGAACCACCCAGCCAGGGTCATACCTATTTTTAGATGAAAGGAATGATGGATAGTTCCTGATAAACTTGACATTGATTTCACTGCCACAGTTGTCTTCAACTTCAGGCCCAAGACACTGACTACAGACTTCCTCAAATTCAAAGGTCCCAAAGAACAATTTTCCTTCTGGGGATTTACTTAAACAAATTAAGCACAATTTTTAAAAAATGTCTCATTGTATGGGAAGTAGACATACCAATAAATAAATATGGCCGTTACTAAATGAAATCTAGGTCTAGCCAAAGGCACAGGCACTCCCTCTGCAGGGAGATGGGGTCTCCCTGGAATGGCTTTTTTGAGCTCACAGAGGAGGACCATGCGCATGCTCTCAGTGCTAAATTCCCAAAGGCGGGCCAGTTCCCGGAGAGCCCTGCTCTTCTCTCAGGACAAGTGCCATTTCCCAAAGACGCTTTTGAACAGTCAAAGCTTCTCCCATCAGCCTCCATGATCAAAGAGCAACAGAAGTACCCATTCCATTCTCTCTAGTAGAGGAAACTGCTTTTGCCCCTGTCTTCCTGGCCTGCACACACCATCTCATTTCATCCTTTTGACCATGGTGTAAGAACTGTTTTAGAATTTCCAATCTAATGAGATGACTCCAAGAGTTACATTGGTGCTTCTTATATCTTACTGTGCACATATATGACAAGGGATCTTGTTAAAACACAGATTATGATTCAATAGCTTGGGGTTCGGCACTGAGATTCCACATTACTTGCAAGCTCCCAGGGAATGCCTCTACTCTGCTTCAGGAGCACTCTTTGGGTAGCCAGGGATCAATAACTTAGTTTACAGGACTTAACATTTCATTTAGCAGGGGAGATGTTTGTGCCACTACCAGGTGTCAAAGATATATTTCAAGATGTGCATACGTTAGGTATGGGAAACTGCAACTAACACTGGACACTTCACAAACATTGACAGTGAGGCTGGTTTCTATTGTATTTTCTCATTAGCATGAGCACTGCCCTTCTCAATGCAGGAGAGCTCTAGGCTATGTTGCTGAATACGGACATCGCTGCCTTGCTTTACCAGGCGGGACATGGGTCTCCTGTCATTGTTCACATGGTTAAGTGTGTTTGGTCATTGACTAGTGAGTGCCATGATGGCACAGTATGGAAACGTGTGTTTGATGAGAGGCTTCTAAGGATGAGCAGGAAGCGGTATATGCTGAAGCTATACGTAAGGAAACTAAGATAAACCATGAAGACCACTCCAAAATGGGTTTATACATAAAAGTCAGATTCAAACAGGTACGACATTAAAATATTATCAGTTTCTATTTTAAAAGCTTTACATTGTTCGAATTTCTCATATAAAGATTAACAAATGATTCCAAAAAAAAAATTGGGGCCTTTGTAAAATCTACTGATCTAGTTATAATGTAAATTACCATCTATTAATCTACTTTTGCTAAACACTAATAAAGTTGTTCCACAGTAGTACATTTTACAGGTAATAATCAAAAGTTTACAGAGCCCATTACATATCCTAGGATAACACAACTAGAGGGACAGAGTCGATATTAAGTCCAACTTATATTTAACTTAACTTTAAAGTCTCCTCTAGCAATACTTATGTTAAATATTTAGTAGAGTCTTTACTACTAGCAAAGTTCAGTGGACTAACACTTCATAAAAAAAGAGGTAAGTAGTATTTGATATACTCACATGCAAAATTAAAAACACAACTTCACCAATAACCATAGATATGAAGTTAAAATGTCTTTGAAATGCTTAACAGATAAAATGAAATAAAAATCCATATTTAAAAAAATTCTATAATGTTCAACAATAGTATCTTCAGTTAAATTTTTTATCAGCTGACCTCTTACCTGTTTGTGCATCATTTGTACCTTCTTCCAAGCTATTCCTGTTTCTTACATGATTGTCCACTTGAATACATTGACGCCACATTACCACATTAAAAAATGCTTCAATAGCTATCTAACTGTATTTCATAGTTAAGAGATCATCTCATTAAAAACATTCTAAGTCCTATTTCAAACATTCTGTTTAAAGGTAAGATAAAATTTGAGTAAATGTCAGTCCACGCTGCCAGATAATGTACCAGCTTAGACAAGGTCATGATACATTCTGTGCAATCCATCACTGCTGTTCATATCACTTGGCTTTGGGATACAAAAGATGGCCCCATCCTCCTATCAGCACTGTTTCAGCTTCAGAAATGTACCCGGTGTTTCTATTTATTCATTTAAATGCTCATTCCCTTTCTCTCTTTCTTTCCTTCATTGCCCGCTGTTTTGTCCTTTCCTTTTCCCTTGGAAGCAGAGGTGAAGAAAGTCTTGTTTGCAGGGTATGTTCAAGAGGCTATTTAGGGAATGAGGGCACTGATTCATTTGGCTTCACGCTGACCTATAGCCATTGGGCTAGCAGCTTTATCTTTGGGAGAATTGATTGGCTTCCTAAAACATAGGGAGTATTAATTAATCAAATTGGATCTAAGAGAGACCTACACCAAACATGTCAAACTCGTGGCCAGCGGGCCACATGCCTCATTCCTGCTGGCTGTGAGTTTGACATGCTTGATCTACACTACACAAAAGCCCATTCTTTAAGAGAGCACTGGCCCAATTCTGAAAATATCGTGACTTCAATGCTAGAGATAACCCAAACACATAGAAACAATGAGGCCAATATGGACAGACAAGGACAAACTACAAGGGGGTGAGCCATCATGTGAGGCAGAAAAAAGGATATCTGAAAATGCAAAGAACACAAATAAAGGTAAAGAAAACGAAGAAACAATCCACTGTGGTTACTACCTCCCCGCAGTGGCCAAATGGAAGAAAATGATACTTCAGATGTTTTGATGGGAAGAGTGGTTCTGTGACAGCAAAAGGCATCCTGACCTTGACCCAGCACTAGAATCATGTGCAGAGCAGAACCATGTACGTACTTCTGATATTGTAGCTATCACATGGGTTTACATTTTTTCTTTTTCTCCTCTGTTATATTTGCGTAGTGACTGTACTTCATTTGGCTCTGTATGTTCAGTACCTAGCACAGGGCATAGCATTATCAATGACCTCGACAGCTAGTAGAAATACAATCATAAACTTCCATTGGCACTGGTATCTAGATATTATCACAAAGATAACTAGCCTATTTTTATATTTAACAATTTTTTTTTTGCTAGAAGACATTTCTTCCTATGTTTGTGTGATATTTCACTCTGTCTTCTGAATCCTTGCCCTACCACCATATTCCTAACAACAATGAAACGTTTTCAAAATATTAAATTACATTCTATGAGGAGGAAAATGAAACTACATGGTTAGAAATTTTCTATTTGGTGAGAACAATGTAATTTATTGTAAGAAAGTTACACATTAATATTTTAAAAATTGCAACATACATATCTTTCCAAATTTACATATATATATATATGGCATAGTTACATATAGTTATGTTTCAGATTAGTCATCAAATTAGACTCAAAGCCAAAAATGAAGTGAAGCCCGGCTGGTTTGGCTCAATGGTTGAGTGTTAATCCATGAACCAAGAAGTCACTGGTTCAATCCCTGGTCAGGGCACATGCCTGAGTTGCGGGGTCCATCTCCAGTAGGGGGCGTGCAGGAGTAGCTGATAAATGTCCCTATCTCTCCCTCTCTTTTCCACTCTCTCTAAAATCAATAAAAACATATTTTTTAAAAATGGAGTGAAGATTAATTAGTTTCTAACTTGACTCTTAAGTTAGGTGCCTATGCAATCTATGTTTGCTTGAATAATAGACAACTTCATTTTGTTCTTTGTTGACGCAGAATAAAAATACTGAGGGCTAAGGAATAATTTTCATCTATAAAAATTTCAGAACTCAGAAATGAGGACCAATAGATGAGAATCTGCTTCGTAAAGAAGAAGCTACTGAGCCATGGGCCTTCTGTTCATATTTGAAGTTACTAACTCACATCTGTTGTTAATTTGTAGACTCTCATCTCTGCCTGCCAACCGGCATGCTTCTCATTCTGACGTTTATATTATGAGCACCTGGCCAGGAAAGGCTCTGTCACTCATATGAGAATAAAACAGCACAAAGAAAAATATCCCTGTTATTGTTATTACAGATTGAGTATTAAGTGGAGACCACAACGAAAGTCACAATAGTCCCTGAATAGCAACACCTCTCAATCACTCTTTGGGAAGTTTATTCCTTATTTGGTGAGAAAGCTGATTTGATAAAGCCACACTTTTTGTTTCAGGCTGTCCTATGGCAAGGCAGTCTGTAAGGAAACCAAAGCACACTCCGATAGCCCACGGACAAGGTGGGGGATCTTCTATTTACTTCCATGATCTGGGTGGGCACACAGCAAATAAATACTAACTAAATGTAATAAGAGTTTTGCCTTAGTGAGTCTCTTCATTCCTAGGATTAGCAGGCTCACGGTTGGTCTAATAATAGCTTGAATCTAATATCTTTACAAGTAATCTGTACGTAGTTTATTTAAAAAAAGTAGAAACATTTTGGTTAAACTTTTGGGGATCAAGCTCAGAATCAGTTTCCAAAGGAACAGCTAATTAGGCAATTTAATTTACAAGAAAACGATGCCCCCACAGAGAAGATTAATGGATTTTTCAGTGTAAAATTATTTCCCTCGATCTAAGTGCTAAGTAAGATACCAAATATAAATATGTAATGAATTAATTACAAAACACAGAAGCTAACAAGCTTTATTTTACCCTGCAGGAAAATAATGTAGTCTGAAATACTGCTCAATTAGTATGAAGAGAGAGCAAGAGTTTTTTTCCTGGTTCCATTAATATACTGAAATGCAATAAAACACACATTTTTTTCTGTTGATGTGGGTAATGTAGGTTGTATGTATGGTAAAATTAATCTGCAAGTAGAATCGAAAATAAGCTCAGAAAACGTAGGTTGAGGAAAGTTCATTGTAAGCATTCTTGTTTCTTATTTTATGATGAATCAAATACGGCTTGTGGAAGACCGACTGAAGAATGAAGAAAATGTAAAGGAAGTACATGACTGCCAGAATTGGAGTCGGTGTTAGCTGAGAAGGAAATTCACTTGACCTTTAAGTGCCCTTTGAGGATGGCATCTCTCATACCTACAGCCTACATTGCTACAAATGTTTTTAAATCCGTAAGAACTTTGTGGCCTGATATAAGAAACTCAAAAATGCCGTAAGGCTGACATAGCTGGGAGGAACAGGTGGATACTGACTTCCCTCGTGGGTAATGGTGGCCGTGGTCCGATTTGCGTGGTCCTCGTCTTCCGCAGGCATCCAAGATGCAGTCTGTTCTTGGTCACTTCCACCACCTGCTTCTGCTCCCAGATCCTGGGGTTCGCTCTGATGTTGGCTACACCTCCCAACTTACCCATTACACCACAGTCTATGAAACAAGTTCACAGTCTGTCTTTCAGGCTCACAGGGTTTTCATGGGTAGTAATTATCAAAACACTAATCAGGAAAATTACAGAATGCTTCCTCTTAAAGTTATCACTAATTTTAGCATCTTCTCACGCTTAAAATGCCTATGTGCAAAATCAAACAATGAGGAAATATAGAAAGTAGAAAAATGAAAGATCTCTCTCCCACCTTGATTCTGCTCCCCTAAGTTAACCATGGATAATAGTTTGGTTTTAATACATAGAGATAGAGATAGAGATAGATACCTATATATTTATAGCTCATATAAATTTACATGTTTGACCAATTTTTTTAAAAATTAGATGACATACATAATGTCGGCTATTTGTTTTTGAAAGCTACTTATTTTTATGTATTTCTTTACATATTTCTTTTGTATTTTTATTAGTATTTGGATTTCACTGAAATTAAACAATTTAAATTTCTACCAATATAGCTAAGTAACTGAATGCCACAAAAGGCTTTCTGCCATTTCAAATACAGAAATGCTTGATAAAGTTAACAAAATAAAATTACTCCCAATCAGTTCTAAAAGAAATGAAATATTCATGTAGCAGAAATAAAGAAGAACAAACCTAGAACAGAAAACCTAAACTAAAACCTACATGGGTCTAGGGTAGTCTAGGCCTCTGGACTAGTGGCTGGAATTTATGAAGAAAAGAGATAAGGCCTTTAGCTCATGTAAACGGGGGAGCTGAAATGAAGTCTTCTGAATAAAGTAAGGAACCCTAGAGCTGTAAGTGACATTGAACTATGATCAGACACTGGGACAGGAAAAGTTCTCCCATTCAGCCACAAAAGTGGCAAGAAAGCTTCTCATCACTGGTCACTCTTGTTGGAAAAGACATCATTAGAAATGGAAATATAAACTTACGCTACATGGTAGTGTAATGTCCTGATTTACAAGGTCCAAGTGATGGAGAAAGCGAAAACTCAACTGACAAATCCTCCTACAGCCCTATACAAAGCCAATGAAAAGTCACCTTGTATAAGTGCTTCTGCAGTGCTAGGTCAGTTAAAAATTATAAACCATGCCTGGCCGGAGTGACTCAGTGGTTGAGCACTAACCTATGAACCAGGAGATCATGGTTTGATTCCTAGTCAGGTCACATGCCCAGGTTGTGGGGGATGTGCAGGAGGCAGCTGATTAATGATTCTCTCTCATCATTGATGTTCCTCTCTTTCTCTCTCTCTCTCTCTCTCTCTCCTCCTTCCTCTCTGAAATCAATAAAAATATACTTAAAAATTATAAGCCACATTAAAAAGAAAATCTACCACAAAAAAGTATAAGTCAGTAAAAACAAAAGGAGAATTAACACCCCAAGAATTGGAGATGATAGATTCAATTCAAAGATTAAATATAAGTTTATTTAACATTTTAAAGAGAGAAAATCCATTCAGGAATTATAAGAAAAAGTGGTAAATATGCTAGAAAACAATAAGAACAAACCGATTTTAATTTAAAAATTACTAGATATGAAAAATATATAACTAAAATTAAAACTATCCAAGGACAAGATAACTACAAATCAAACAGAGAATGGGACAAAATATCTAAAGATATCATCCATAATACAACAGATAAATAAGGAAATGGAAAATGTATAATTCAACTTTATTAGTTATCTGAGAAATGAAAACTTTTGAAGTAATGAGTTCTTTCATAATCAAATTGACAACAACTTTGAATAACATGATACTTAAAGGTATACAACATGTTGATTTAATCCACAATGAAGTAATTAACAGAGATATCACTTTACATAGTAAAAGGGTTTTCTTTCTTTCTTAACTTTATTTTTATTGTTTATACTATTACAGATGTCCCTATTGTCCCCTCCTTTACTCCCTTCACCCAGACACTGCCCCCCACCCCTTCCTTCTGGCCATCACCTTTACCCAGACTGAGAACCATTACCCAGACTCTAGAGAAACTAACCCAAATATTCAGAGACAAATGAGATATTTAATAAAATCCAAAAAGTTGCATACAGTATATGCAAGCACCCATGACCTAGAAGTGCTAATCTCAGGTGTACACCCAAAAGAAACTTCAGCATGGCGCCTAAGGAGTCAGGATAGAGGTATTCATATCAGCACTGAGGGTAATCATTTAAATCTGGAAACTGATGAATAGAGAAATGAATACATAAATTTTGATATATTCATACAGAAATAAAAGAGGGGACATTATTATGGATATTATGGACATTAAAAGGATAACAAAGCAATAATAAAAACTCTGCAGACAAATTTGAAAACTTACATGAAATGGACCAATTCCTTGAATGTCAGAAATTGTCAAAATTCACATAAGAAGAAATAGGAAAAAGACAATATAAACAGGTCTATATCTTTGAAAGAAAATGAACCAATAATAATTACACTTCGGCCTGGCTGGTGTGGGTCAGTGGTTGAGCACTGATCCATGAACCACGAAGTCACTAGCTCAATTCCTGATCAGGGCACATGCCCAGGTTCCAGGTTCAATCCCCAGTAAGGGGTGTGCAGGAGGCAGCCAATCTGTGATGATTCTCTCTCATCGATGTTTCTCTCTATCCCTCTCCCATCCTTTCCCTCTAATAAATAAATAAAAACATATTTTTTACAAAAAATAATTAATATGCTTCCAAAAAAAGAAGCACCAGGCGCAAATGAGTTTACCTGTGAAGTCTACCAAACATTTAAGGAAGAAATAAACCAAATTCTCTATAATCCCTTCCAGAAGATAAAGGGAATACTTCTTATCTTATTCCTTGAGGCCAGTGTTGCTCTGATACCAAAAACAGAGAAAGACAATACAAGAAAAGTCCAAACAGATATCTCTCATGAACATGCAAAAATCCTCAACAAAATATTAGCATATCTAATCCAAAAATGTAATACTAGCATATCTAATCCAAAAATGTATAGAAATAATTGTAAACCATGACAAGATAAGATTTATCCCAGCATGCTAGGCTGGCTCAACATTAAAACATCAATTAATGTAATTCCTCGTATTAATAGATTAAAAAAAGCATGTGACAAAACTCATTCAGATAAAAACTCTCAGTAAACTAGAAACAGGGAACTTCCTCAACTTGAGAAAGAATTTTTACAAAAAACCTACAGCTAAAATCATGCTTAGTGGTGAGAAACTTGAAGCTTTCCCACTAAGGTCAGGCAGAAGGCTAAGATGTTTTATATCATCAATCCTTTTCAACACTTTTTCAAGTTCTAGCTCATACAATAAGAAAAGGAAAGAAAATGTACAAACATTGGGAAAAAAGAAACAAAATTGTTGGTTTGCAGATGATATGATTGTTTATGGAGGAGATGCAAAACAATTGACAAAACTCCTGGAACTAATAAGAAATTATAGCAAAGCTGTATGCCAATTGCTTTCCTAAATACTGGCAATGAACAAGTGGAATTTGAAATTAAAAAAACAGTTACTATTTACATTAGCACCTTTAAAAATAAAACACTTAGATATAAATCTAACAAAATATGTACAAGATGTACATTAGGAAAACTAGAAAACTCTAATGAATGAAACTAAAGAAGAGCTAAACAAATGAGTAGGTATTCCATGTTCATGGAAAGGAAGACTCAATATTATAAGATGTCAGTTTTTCCAAAATTGGAGGACAAACTACAAAAATCAAGACTTACCATAAATCTAAAGAAATCAAGACAGTGTGAAGAATCAAGCATTGGTGAAGAAACAGACATATAGTTCAATGGAACAGAATAGAGAGCCTAGAAACAGACCCACATTAATATAGTTTACTAATCTCTGACAAAAAAATAAAAGGCAATAAAATAGAGAAAAGGTTGTTTTTATAAAAAATGACACTGAAACAACTGGACATATATACACGGAAAAATGAATCTAAACAGATCTAACATATACCCTTCACAAAAATTAACTCAAAACGGATCACAAACTTAAATGTAAAATGAAAAACTATAAAACTCTTAGAAAATAACATAGAAGAAAACCTAGATGACCTTCAGTAAGGTGGTACCTTTTTAGATAAAACACCAAAGGCAAGATCAATGAAGAAAGAATAAACCGGTCTTCATTAAAATTGAAAACTTCTCTGTGAAAGAAAACATCAAGAGAATGTGAAGATAACCACAAACCACAGACTTGGAGAAAATATTTGCAAAAGATGCATCTGATAAAGGGCTGTTATACAAAATACACAAAGAGCATACGCAACATGGGTAAAGGGAATAAAAAAAACAGAGCTTTTAAAAATCAACAATAAGATTTGGACAATTTGTTCTAGCTTTATGAATTATGCTGTTGGTATTTTAATAGGGATTTCATTGAATCTATAGATTGCCTTGGGTAGTATGGACATTTTAATGATGTTTATTCTACCAATCCATGAACATGGTATATTATTCCACTTGCGTATACCTTCCTATATATCTTTTTTCAATGTCTTATAGTTTTCCAAATATAGGTCTTTTACCTCCTTGGTTAAGTTTATTCCTAAGCATCTAAAATTTTTTCTTGCAATGGGAAATGGGGTTATTTGTTTAATTTCCCTTTCTGAGAGTTCAGTATTGGTGTATAAAAATGCCACAGATTTCTGGGTATTAATTTTATATCCTGCTACATTGCCAAATTCATTTATTAAATCTAGTAATTTTCTGATGGAGTGTTTAGGGTTTTCTATGTACAGTATAATGTCATCTGCAAATAGTGATATTTTTACTATCTCCTTTCCAATTTGAATGCCTTTTATTTTTTCTTCTTGTCTGATTGCAATGGCTAGGACTTCTGGTACTATGCTGAACAGGAGTGGTGAAAGTGGGCATCCCCATTTTTTTCCTGTTCTTATGGGAAATGGTTTTAGCTTTTGTCCATTGAGTATGATGTTGGCTGTAGGTTTTTCATATAAGGCTTTTATTATGTTGAGGTATGATCCCTCTATTCCCATTTTGTTGGGAGTTATCCAAAAAAGGTGTTGGATTTTGTCGAATCTACAGGGAACTCATACAAATTAACAAAAGGAAGATGAACAATCCAATTTAAAAATGGGCAAAGGACCTCAATAGACACTTCTCCAAAATGAACATACAGAAAGCCAAAAGGCATATGAAAAAGTGCTAAAAGTCACTGATCATCTGAGAGATGCAAATCAAAATGACAATGAGGTGCCACCTCACAACTGTCAGAAAGGCTATCATCAACAAATCAACAAACAACAACTGTTGGCAAGGATGTGGAGAAAAGGGAACTATTGTGCACTGCTGGTGGGAATGAAGACTGGTGCAGCCACTATGGAAGACAGTATGGAGCTTCCTCAAAAAATTAAAAATGGAACTCCCATTTGACCCAGTGGTCCCACTTCTAGAAATATACCCCCAAGAACTCAGAATCACCCATCAGAAAGAATATATGCACCCCTATATTCATAGCAGCACAATTTATAATAGCTAAGATTTAGAAACAGCCTAAGTGCCCGTCAGCAAATAAATGGATTATAAAACTGTGGTACATCTATACAATGGAATACTATGCAGCTGTAAAAAAGAAAGAACTCTTACCATTTGCAACATCATGGATGGTCCTAGAGAGCATTATACTAAGCGAAATAAGCCAGTCAGAGAAAGATAAGTATCACATGATCTCACTCATATGTGGAATCTAATGAACATAACCTGATAAACAAAAATAGACCCAGAGACATAGAAACATTGAGCAGATTGCCAAATATCAGAGGGAAGGCAGGGGGGGGAGGAGGAGGAGGAAAAGAGATCAACCAATGAACTCATATGTGTATATGTATAACCCATAGACACAGACAGTGGGTGGTGAAAGCTTAGGGCTGGGGTGGGGGAATTAGAGGGCAATGGGGGGAAAAGGGGACATATGTAATACTTTCAACAATAAAGATTTTAAAAAATCAATAATAAGAAAATAAACAAACCAATTAAAGAATGGGCCAATGATCTGAACAGACATCTCACCAAAAAAGACAGATGGCAAATAAGCATATGAAAAGGTCTTCAACATCATCTGTCATTAGGCTATTGGAAATAAAACGAGGTAACACTGCACACCTATTAAAATGGCTAAAATCCAAAAAAATGTACAGCACCAAATGCTGGTGAAGATGTGAAGCCACAAGAACTCTCATTCCTTGGTGGGGAGAATGCAAAATGGTACAGCCACTTTGAAAAATACTTTGGCAGTTTCTCACAAAACTAAACATATTTTTACTATACAATCCAGCGATCATGCTCCTTGGTATACACCCAAATAAACTGAAAACTTACATTCACACAAAAATCTGCACACAGATGTTTTTAGCAGCATTATTTACAACTGCTAATACTTGGAAGCAACCAAGATGTCCTTCAGTCGATGAAAAGATACATTGTACCATTCAGACTGGAATACTATTAGTGTTAAAAATAAATGAGCTACCCAGCCATAAAAAGACATGGAGTAATCATTAAATGCATGTTACTAAGTGAAATAAGTCAATATCAAAAGCCTGCACACCGTATGATTCCAGCTGTAGGAAATTCTGAAGAAGACAATACTATGGATACAGTAAAAGGATCAGTGGTTGCCCATGATTATGGGTGAGGAAGGGATCATCAGCTCAATTTTGCTATGAACCTAAAAATGCTCTAAAACCTAGACCAGTGGTCGGCAAACTGCGGCTCGCGAGCCACATGCGGCTCTTGGGCCCCTGGAGTGTGGCTCTTCCACAAAATACCACGTGTGGGCGCGCACACACAATGCAATTGAAACTTCGTGGCCCATGCGCAGATGTCGGTAAAAAAGGAACGAGGACTAATACAACGACAATATTAATAAATTTTGTAAATATTATTCTAAGTAAAAGAAGTCCTTCATAGAAGACCACACATAGTATATGATTTCATTTATGTGATGCTCAGAATACCCAAGCCATAAGACAGAAAATAAGAATAATGATTGCCTCGCTGTGAGGGAGTGGGTGGTGGCGGGACAAGGAGTAACTGCTAATTGGTTGGGG
Source organism: Myotis lucifugus (assembly GCF_000147115.1). Lineage (NCBI taxonomy): Eukaryota > Metazoa > Chordata > Mammalia > Chiroptera > Vespertilionidae > Myotis > Myotis lucifugus. The sequence continues at coordinate 873,303 of NW_005871125.1, forward strand.
TTTTTTTTGGGGGGGGGGATGAAAATGTTCTAAACTTAGATTGTGGGATGGTTGCAGAACTCTGTGAATATAGTAAAAGCCATTGAACTCTATACATTTAATGGATAAATTTTATGTCATGTATGTATATCTCACTAACGATGTTTAAACAAAGAATATAAAAAGAATCACAATATATGTACTGCACATTTCCAGTTGATAACAAGAACATTTTCGGTTTAAATTGCCACTTTAGCTCTTTGTATCACAAGCAAGTCATTAAGGAAGGACATTTCAGTATATCAAATAAAATATAATGTGACCACATTGGAAGAGTATGTATATTCAAAACGAGGAAATTTATCATCAAAGATCAAATTCTGCTTTCTGAAGTGCAACTATGAAATTAAAATGACAATTTCTGTTTTTGTTCAGGATTATTCAAACATGAGGCTTACAATAGGCACAGACTTTGGAAAACATATTAAAGGTCACAGTAGAGATATTTCCATAGCAAATGCCTATATTACTGTCTTAAATTACCTTTCATATCTCATGTGTGTTTCTATAAAATGTAATCATTTTATTTTAGGAACAATAACAAACGTCAAATTTAATTTTGACTCCTTGAGTATTCTCATGATCTAACATTATGCAGCCATGATTTTTATATACAAAAATTTCTATTTTATTTTTTCAAATTCACATCTACACGGATATACACAGATAGTAAATGTACAACATAATGAGTTTTGATAAATGTATACACCCATGTGGTAATGAGCACTTCAGTGAAAATATAAAATATTTCTATCAGCACAGAAAGCTTCCTGATACCAATCCCTCACCACCCGCACTATGTTCTGATTTCTATCACCACAGATCAGTTTTGTCTGTTCTTGAGTTCCCTATGATTAAATTAGCATAGTATGTAGTCATTTGTTTCTGGTTTCTCTTGTTCGGCGTAGTGTTTATATGTGTCTTATTTGGCTTAAATTGCCATAACAAAATGTCTTAGACTGGATGGCTCAAATAACAGAAATTTATTTTCTCACAGTCATGGAAGCTAGAAAGTCCAAGGTGAAGGTGTCAGCGGGGTCAATGACTGGTGAGAGCTCTCTCCTTGGGTTGCAGATGGCCACCTTCTCACTGCATCCTCACGTGACCTTTCCTGAGTGTGCGTGCACATAGAGGCAGAGGAAGAGGGAGAGGGAGAGGAAGGGGAGACGGCTCTGTCTCTTTCTCTTCTTATAAGGCCACCAGACCTACTGAATGCTGAATGGGAAACCCACCCTTATGACCTCATGTAACCTTAATAATTATCCCTGAAAGTCCTGTCTCCAAATAGTATCAAAATTAGGAGTTATGGCATGGACATATGAATTGGTCCATAACAATGTGATTCCTCCAGATTGTCACATGTATCAGTGCTTAAATCATTTTTATTATCTAACAATATTTCATTGTGTAAATATATCACAATTTATTTATAATTTCTCCTATTGGTTATAATTTTGTTTTTTGTCTAGGGTATTTATTATAATAAAACTGCTTTCATACACAACTATTTGAGGATACATGTTTATTTCTCTTAGGAAAATATCTAAGAATTTCTAGCCCATAGTGTAGGTACATATTGAATTTTATAAGAAACTGCCAGACATTTACTCCAAAGTGATTGTAAAATTTTTCATTCCTATGAGCAATATTTGAAATATACAGCTACACCACATTCTTGGCAATATTTTGTGTTGAGAGTCTTTAGCTTTAGCCGTTCTAGTTGGTTTGTAGTGATCTTTCAGTGCTGCTTTAATTTGCATTTCTTTGAAGTTATGAAGTTAAACATTGTTCAGGTGCTTATTTACCATTTGCCTAACTCATTTTGTGAACTGCCTGTTGAAAGCTTTTGCCCTTTTTTAAAAAAGTATATTGTCCAGCTAAAGGACATATCAGAGATTAAGCTGATAAGAACAGATACTACACTTGATCTTAGCCAAAAGGCCAAGAAATGATTGTCAGGTATATTGTCCATATTTTCTCCCAGTAAGTGGTATACTTCTCTATTTTTTAAATTTTCTTACTTTCTTCTCATTTTCTGAGAAGCTTATAATTTTAATGAGGTCCAGTTTATTAAATGTCTTTTTTTATCCTTAGTTATCGCTAAAAAAAAATCTCTGCCTGCCTCAAGGTTGTCCCTATAATTCATTTAAAAATAATTTTTGTTATGGTACGATTTCTCTACATTTATCTCATTGTTCCAGCACCAATGCTTGAAAATATTTTCTTTATATATCAAATTGCCCGATGCCTTTGTTGAAAACGAACTGACTAGCTATATTTCTAAACTTTAAACTATTTCCTCGATCTGCTTGTCAAGTTTTGTATCAATACCATATTGTCTTGTAGCCTTATGGTAAGTCCTGAAATCAGATATTTTAATTCCAGATACTCTCCTTTTCTCTGATGATTTTATCAATTTCAGGTCATTATTTCCATCTCATCGAGTTCTTTCTTTTTTTAAGCCTATTAGAAATTTGATTGAGACCAAATTGGATCATAGAAATTGGATCATAGAGAATTTAATAATATTTTGTTGAGAACATATGTATCTGTGTCCATAAGGGACATGCTAGTCTCAAAACAACCCGAAAAGTTTTCTCTCTTCTCCACTTCCTGAGTTTATTACATTTGGCATTATTTTTTACTTAATATTTGAACCTGAAGTTGTCTTTTGGTGAGGGATTTTGTTTGCAAATTCAATTTCTTTAACAAATATGGAACTAATCAGATATCCTATTTCTCCTTTTTTATATCTGGTATGATGTGCTTTGCTAGAATTTTTTTTCATTATATCTAAGTTGTCAAATATGCTGATATAAAGTTGTTTTTACATGTTTTTTATTATCTTTTGTGTAAGATCTGGTCTTGCCTATCTTTTTCATAGTGGTAATTTGCGTTTTTCTACCCTTTTCTTTGTCAGCATTATGAGGGATGTATCAGTTTCAGCATTGCTAATATTCTCTGTTAGCTTTCTAGGTCATTGATTCCTCTTCTTAACTGCATCATTTGCTTCTTTCAACTTATTTGGATTCCATTTGCATTTACCTCTGTAATGCCACATTCTTTACACTGAATATCTGCCTTTAAATAATAAAAAATAGTATTTTAGAAGAAATTTGACTCCCAGCAGATCTGATATCAAAATCCCCTAAAATAAGCCTATGTTGACTTATAAGTGCTAATAGTTTTCTTGAAAATAATTACTCTTTTTTGAAAGTTCTGAAATTTTTTGCTTGTCAGGAAGGCAATAAACAGTAAAATTATGTTGACAGTGTTCACATGTGAACATTCAATGACAGAGGGAACTAAGAAGGCTAAAATCCTGAAACCATTGTAAGACCAGTAATAAGCATGCATTACTTTTCTTACTTTATTTTAAAACTGAGAAGTAGGTTTACAGTTGTAATGGAAATAAATAACAGAATAATTAACGAATAATAATACAAGAATAAGCTGTGTTTTGCATACTCACAACTGTAAATCTACTTTTGTCCGCCCTGTACATCCCATGACTTCACAGAAGGAAATATTGAATACTTAGAATGTGGAAGATATTTTTATACATCTACGTGAGGTTCTAGTTTTTCCATAATACTAAGTCAACTAGTGAACATTTAAAAATACATATGCAGATTTTCTATAATATTTAATTAATTGTGGTCATTACTTACCAGTATAACTACTGACATTTGTGAGAATATCTTATATTTAAAAATGAGGTTTACTTAGATGCAGGTGATTTGGAAGATAAGTTATTCAGTATGTTCTAGACTTAGAGCACTAACTCGGTGGTGCTCAAAATTATTTTATTTTGACATCACACAAATTTAGATATTTTAATCTCCAACATGTACTAATTCCACACTAAGTTATTTTCATACTATGATGAATGGATTTCTAAGTAACATTTAAAGCAATCTTACAGACAACTTAAAGTATCCATACATTTAATTCTGGAAGTCTTCATCCATTTTAACAGAATCTTTTCTACAAAAAAATCTACATTTTAAAAGTGATAACATTTATGTTGCCCTGATACGCCCAATGAGTGATTCTCAAAGGAAACAACGTGTGTATCTATGTTCCCATGTGCTCCAGTCTATTTCACACACTTTAGACCATTAAAATACAGGTAGACAATAGGTAGTTAGATAGATTATTGTTTTCATTAAGGCCCTCACCCCCGTGAACAAAATAGAGTGACAGCACCCATTTCTCATTAGGTAAAATGCATGCTATTTTGCAAAAACGGGTACTGTCTATTTTAAGAAGTCTCCAATTAAAAACAAAAAGCAGAGTGAATGTTTACTTTAAAAAAATGCAGAAGAATTTGCCAAAGGATCATTTTGATGTCATGAGTGCCTCCAGAAAATAAAGTTTATATTTTACAGAATGTGGTAATATACTGAGTTTTTTAGAAACTCAATTACTATATTCTGCAAAGAATACAAGTACTGTACAATTATGCTTGTTCTTAACTATTAAATTTATAACAAATAAAATACATTTTTAAGCACCTTGTATGTTTTGGTAATATAACTTTAGTTTTAATTTTTAGATGACTGTGACCTATGACTAGAAAGTATAAAGCATGACTAATCCTGTTTTTTTTCTTTTTAGTTCTTCCTGCATGTGATTTTTAGATATTAGCCTCATCATCAATTCTGAGAAAGCATAAAAATTTTTAAAGAGTAATAACCCATACTAAAATGTGTAAGAAAAGTAGTATCTTTCAAATAATTCTAATGATATTTTAATGAGTATAAATTATGCAAAGAACAAATATGTATTACAATTAGCATTTCATAAAAAATAAGAGGAAAAATGCATGTAACACGATGAAAATGGGCTCATATTCACAAAGTGAAATCTTTGAAACAAATGAAGTCCCTCAAATTTTCTGTAAAAAACAGTAAAATAAAATACATAAAGGTTTTTATATATTTACCACTGTAACTTGTCTTTCCATTTTTGAAAATTACTTATTTTAATAACTTAAAAAGCATGAAAATGTTTTATTATGGCTTACTCATTGTAGTCATTAATTTCTAGCACAATTACTAAAATAACTGAGAATATCTTATATTTGAAGTGAAAGTTATTTAATTTAAGGTGACACGGAGATATTTTATTCAATTTCTTCTGTAATCAGAGTACCAAATTCAGAAGTGATTAAAATTATTATATCTTACACTCCACAAATTTTGATGTTATTCTCTGATTATAGTAATCCCATATTAATTGTCTTATATACTATGAATTTATAAGTATTATTTAAAGCAATCCTACAGAAAATATTTAAACTACATAAAAAATTATAAATGGTGTATTAAATTTTTTTTCATATACCCAATACATTTAGAAAATAAATCCACAAAAATGCAACCAAACTGTAGAGATATTAGTATATATTAACAATGCTAGATTTCGTAATAAACAAAACCAGGATTAATAGTTTTGTTAAAGTTTACTACTTCAACTAAAAACCTTTTTCCAAAAACCCTTCCGATCAATCAGTTTTGCTAAGGAATAATTATTTATATATTAATGTAAGCTAATCATTATACCTTTTACTTATTTATCACTTCAAAAAGTTTACAGAGTGCTTCACATGCATAATAAATAAAAATTCAACCTGTTAAATCATGGTATAGATAATGACAATTTAAACCCTAAAACACGTAAGCTAGAGCTAAACCATTCTACAAAACATGGTAGCTAAAAAAAGATATTTTAAGTACCAGATGTCTCTGTTTAATTTTACACTTGATTCTATGTACTACAATTATACTTCATGAAATTTTCAAGAACTTAGCATTTGAATTTGTTTCAAATAAATATAATCAGATGTTTCTTTAGAAGCAGAGTTTCAAAAATATTGTCTTAAAATTCTATAATAAACAAAATGATGGAAATCTAATATTAAAAGGACTAGGAAGGTAGATTTTTATAGTTTCTAAATAGATTTAGGAGTATTGTACCAATGATTTCATTGAAATATTAAGAGATATACATGGCTACCCAAGATGTCAAGTCCTAAAATAAATAAGAACTATTTTATGCTATATCCATACTTGGCATATTAACCTGTCCTTGTATCATGACTGAAAAAAATTCTTACTTCTTGTGTTAACTGAAATTATCATGTACATTTGTTTAATTTCATATAAAAGATGAGCCATTACCTTAGTTAGACATAAGTAACATCGTATGTAATGAATTTATATATACTAGTTACTTTTGAAGAAAACTCTGAGTTTATATTTTAAATATGTATTTTAAAAATAATTAAATTATATTAGTGGGTACAAATATTTGGGCCTTAATCAAACATATTTCATATTCAAATGACATTTTATTTAGTAGATGAACTTTCTGGGTAAAACCATCTTTTGGACTGAATTTTCTGCTATATCACCTTTGTTCACGGAGACAAGTAGGCAACAGGGAAAGCTGCGTATGGCATTATTTTAGGGGATAGACTAATGGACTTGGAGCATGTGGAGATCAGCATTAATATACCACCAGCCATCTGTGCTGAGACATGTAGAATTACAGGAAGAAAGGCCAAGTCCTTTGACTATCTCTTATGATTAAATTTGCTAAAATGTCTAAATGAAAAAAAAATTAATGAGGACCAGCTATTAGTTGCTCACGTTAGGTAGTCAAAACCCAATCCTCTGGTCTTCAGCTTGGGAGACCAGTCACTTGATAACAGAGCAGCTGACATCTAGGGGGCACCAGCACTGAGTGGACATCAGCATTTCCTTAAAGAATCCCTTAAAGAATCCCTTGAGATACCACCGAAGTTCTGTGATCTCCTCTGAACTCCTGAGGCTATCAGTAACCCTACAGTGATTCTGAGCCTGCGTTTCTTCAAAAGATTCTTGTGGCAGGCTACAGTTGCCTTCATGTGGACATTAGCTGACGATGAGCTGTCATTTACAGGAAAGGATAGAGAGAGGAAGATATTGGCACAATCCAATGTCGATTCATTGTTACTGACCAAAGCAGAGAACAATTTATAAGCACTGTCCTGGGGCATAAATGCAAAGAGTCCATTCCCACCAGAGTAAACCTACAAGGGGAATGATGGCACTCTGCCTGCCTACGATGCATCCCGGGACTCACCAGAACAATCAGTTTCTTTAGGAAATATTCCCTGATCGCCGTCCCCTACTCCTGCATTGGGGATTCTCCCTATAGACAGCTGTATCCTTAATCAAATTAGACCTGCAGCAACACTCCTGGAGTGATGTATTTACATTTTTATCTTGAACACTAGAAGGTAAAGTTCTAGCAAACAGAGACCGTGATTATTTTATTTTTATGTCCCCAGGACTCACTGCCTAGCACATAGTAAGTGCTCAGTAAATACTTGTTGAATGGAAATTAATTGAAAAAGGTCTGACCACCACATCCTGCACATCTGCCACAGTAATGATTTGGAGGTGGGGAAGAGAAGACTCCTTAAAAAGCACCGAGGCTTAATTGTTCTTTTAAAAGAGAGAGAGAGAGACCAACAGCTTGAGGTGAAAATACCATGATATAGTCTCCTCAATGCTAGAATAAATGCAGGTATTATAACATCAGAAAACATCAGTGAGCCTGCTATCACCGACTAAATAACACCTCTGTAGGCCAATGCAAAGAAACCATCATCACTTATCATAATGATAGTGTTTTACTGTCATAAATACTTGAAACCAAAGAATCTGGTATAAGAAAAAAAATTAAATATATGCATATTTCTGGGACTCCATATTTTAAATGTTAAACTTATTTAAAGCTTTCAAACGACTAGACTTATTCTCTTACTAGTATATTGTTACAAAGTATTTAAAATTGCTCTAATTATTTGGAATAGAATAATTGCTATCACTGACAAAAATGTTGTTTTATATGTGGATCACTTTCTCTGAAATAAAAGTTCATTCCTTCTTTTGGAAAAAATGGTTTTCCAAAGGGAAGTTCAAGTTTTTAAAGTTACTACAAAAATATTTCTGATGACACAGAAACATACATTTACTTCATCAATAGACATAAAAGGATTTCTTACATATACAACATTAATAATGTTTTTATGAAAATAATGGGCCTATGAAAAAGTTAAAAACTGAAATGTCTACATTTCAACTTTTCTGTCATTTATGGAAGATATAAAGCATTAGTTTTACTCTCTGCCTCTTTAAATTTAACCTATTTTTATGAAACATTCTTAAATAACAGGGGACATATAGGATGAGGATTGAAATATGTACTTTGGATACATTTTATAGACAAAAGCTGTAATCAAGGCAATTATAATCAGAGAATAAAGCAAACAACTGAATATCACAATTGCACACAGAATAAAGCTTGATTAAATAGTTAGAAGGCAAAGAGCTGCATATATAAAACACAAAGTACAGTCTAATAGTTGTCATGCTTAGGTGATTTCAACTTAGCTCTTAGATGCAACTTCATAAAAGTCTAATGTAAATAAAATGTGTGTTAAGCTCTTTCCCCTAAGACAAAACTATTCAAAACTCTTAAAGTCTCTTAATCACCATACATTTTACAATGCCAAAGAAGAATAAAAAGAGAAATTATTAATTTTTAAAATTACCCAGCAATTCCATTGCATCATCTTCATTATCAATATCTTCTTCTGTTACAGGTGGGGTAGGGCTGTGAATAGACTCAAAAGAATCTTGAGAGAGCATTGCTGCCAGCAGTTTCTTATGTTGCTGTTGCTGTTGTTTTAATCCCTTGGTCTTGGGTTCCACCTTTAAGCTGAAGAAATATTTAAGTGTTAACTTTCAACGATGATGACATGATGCATTAGCTGTGGTGAGTGAAGAAAATCGAGAATCACATTTCATTCCATTATTTTGCCATGCAAATTTATGGACATTTTATTAAAATTTTCCCCAAGTATAATAAAAATACAGAGCCTGTCTTCTTTCATAGACATCCTTTGGTACCTCATTTCTCAAGTGTTCATTTTAATGAAGTCCAGCTTATATTTTTTTTTTCATGGATTGTGCCTTTGGTGTTATACCTAAAAATTCACTGCCACACCTGAGGTCATATAGGTTATCTCTTATTTTCTTATAGAAGTTTTTTAGTTTTACATTTTACATTTAGGTCTATGACCCATTTAGAGTTAAACTTTGTGAAGGGTGTGAGGTCTCTGTCTAGACTTCTTTTTTTTTTTTTACATGTGGATGGCCAGTTGTTCCAGCACCATTTGTAGAAAAGGCTACCTTTGCTCCATTGGATTGCTTTGCCTCCTTTGTCAAAGATTAGTTTACTATATTTCTGGGCTATCTGGCCTCTCTTTTCTGTCCCATTCCCTAATCTTTTGCCAATATACATTGTCTTGGTTACTGTGGATTTATAGTAAGTCTTAGAGTAAGACAATATCAGTTCTCCAATATTGTTCTTCTCTTTCAATAATTTGTTCACCGTTCTGGGTCTCTTACCGCTCTATACAAACTTTAGAATCAGTTAGTTCATATTCACAAAATAATCTGCTGAAATTTTGATTGGGCATATACATAAGTTTTAGTCTATTTTCTCTCTGGTGTTCATTTTGGATAAATTCTATAGATCTGTCCTCATTAAAAAATTCTATACTCTGTCATTTCCAATCTGGGTCCATTTAACAAGTTTTTATATTTTGTTTCAGTTACATAAATTTCACTTGGTTCTTTGTCAGTATTTATATTTGTTGATATTTGGTGTTCTCATTTGTTTCAAGGGAACTTATAATTGCTTGTTGAAGCATTTTTATGATTTTTTAAAAAGCAGGATTAATTAGATTTAATGGAAAGAATCCAAAATAAAGTTCAAAGCTGTAAACCAGCGGTTCTCAACCTATGGGTCGCGACCCTTTGGGGGTCGAAAGACCCTTTCACAGGGGTTGCCTAAGACCATCGGAAAACACATATATAATAACATATTGTTTTTTATATTAATCACTATGCTTTAATTATGTTCAATTTGTAACAATGAAATTGGGGGTCACCACAACATGAGGAACTGTATTAAAGGGTCGCGGCATTAGGAAGGTTGAGAACCACTGTTGTAAACTAAGATGGCTGAGGGTTTCAGCGATGCTGACATGATCAGAGCAAATTGTGGGAGTTGCATGTTCACTGAAGAAAGTCAATCGCATATTGTAATCTAATGTCTGATGTGAGAATGATGCCACTTCACCTTCTGACTCTATTTTAGGAAACACATGCATTTAAATTCTTTGCCAGATAATTCCATCATCTGATTCATCCTAATGTTGGCATTAGTTGACTATCTTTTCTCATGTAAGGTGTGGTTTTCCTGGTTCTTCGTATAATGTGATTTGCACAATTTGACTATTATTTTAAGAGTGTCTGGGGCCTATTCATATCTTTTATTTTAAAAGGCAGCCACCTGGCTTACTTTTGTAACTTGTGGTTCCAGGGACAGCTTCAGAGCTCTTGAAGTGCTATTTTAGTCTGCTTGGGCTATCTGGTGTTGCTGTGGTCCCAGTGTACCTGCTGGTATTGCCTGAGAGGACAAAAGGAGCATCTTCAGGTTGTGCATCTGGTGCCTCAAGGTAGATAAAGGGAATGTCTGGCTGTGGGGACATAAAGGATTCCCATGTCAAGCTTTGTTGTGGAGGGATCCCTCTTACTTGTGTCTTTTTGTCGAGTAAAAGGCACTTAACTGCCCGCTGTCTTCAGTGGGGAAGAGGAGTCTCAATTCTGGCAGGAAAGGACAGTATGTCCTCTGACCCTTTCTTGTGAGTGGGACTGTGTCAATTCCTTGGCCAGTGCAACCAGGCTCTGCCAGTGAGGCCAGCAGGACGCCTGTTTGATTAGGGGGGAAATGAACTTATCAAGGCCACCACCTCCTCTTGCTAGTTTGGGGTTGGGAAATGCCAAGCCTAGTTTGCCTTATGCTGTTGGTGGGAGAATCATACGTTGCTGGCCACTGTTGTTCCTCCAGTCGTCAGATCCCTAGCCATTCCATCTTCCTCTTTACATTTTCACAGCATAAAACTGCTCTGGCTGCCTTTTGCATTATTTCCAAGGTTTATAGTTGTATTTAGGGGGAGGAGCTGAGAGTCTGTGCCATCTTTTCCAAAGCAGAGGTGGTAGATGACTTGTTAATTACAAAGAGCAAATGATATCTTCACAATGAAGAACCCTAGTGGCTATGGCCTTAACCTTGCAAGAAAACAAACTCAGTATCAGCAATAATGGGGCAAACTGACATTATGAATCTCTAGATATGGGAAAAAGAAGAAGTACTCAGTACTACTACCTATGTAGAATTACTGCCAAAAATATTTAACTTGAGTTTAATGATCAGGAAACAATCAGACATGTCCAGATTTGGAAACAATTGCCTGCCATCTACAAGGATATCAATGTTATAAAATAAAACAAAAGTCGGAGACTGTTCTAGATTATAGAGACTAAAGAGACTTGAAAACTTAACTCCACACATGATCCTTCATTAGATGGTGGATAAAAAAGAAACAAACAAACTAACTAACTAACAATAAAACACAACAATCTATAAAAGACTCTACTGGAAAAAAGAGAGAAAGTTGAATATAGACTTCAAATTAGATAATTTTATAGTATCACTGTTAACAGTTTTGTTATGTTAATGGCATTCTAGTTGTATATGAGGATATCCTTATTCTCAGGAAATGAATGTTAAAGAATTAAAGAATTAACACATTATAATATCTATAACTTATTTTCAGGTGGTTCAGCATAAAAAAATAGGATAAATTAGAATAGATTGATCTATTACCATAGGTAACGCAAAGGCAAAATGTTAATTGGTGAATATATGTGAAGGGTATGTAGATATTGATATTACTATTCTTAAATTTTCTGCCGTTTGATACTTTTCAAAGTGAAAACTTGAGGGTAAAAATAAGAGAAATTATAATGAAGGCATACTCTTGTCAACAATACTTATTTCAACTTTAACTTCCATTCTAAATTAGGTTCCCCACTTAAACAGGAACTATTATTGTGATAAAAAAGGCATATCTTTTAAAATATTTGTTTCTATTTTAGCAACTATCAGTATAAATTCAAATTCAATTAATGAGACTCATTTGTGTATTTTAATAGTAGAGATAAAACATAAAATATTCACTTGTAAATTGATGGAGGCTTATTTACCCCAATTTCTTGTCATGGCATCAGTCTTGTGAATAATTTTGCCATGTGTCTTTTAAGGTGAGAAATAATGTAAAATTTAAAAATCTTCCTTGACAAACTGTATTCATTGAGAAGGCCTTTTGAATGAGAAAGGCCTGTGGATTGTAGAAGTGAAAACTGCACCATGAGAGAGGACATGGAAGGGAAGCAGGATCTTAATGCAAACAGGCGGTGGAGAGATGGGGAGAGATGGGTTTGGGGTGTTTCTAAGAGCACTTAGGGTTCTGGGCCCCCTCTTACCCAGATATTGAACCTAAATTTTAATAATATTGGGATTCTTAGAACTTTTCCCTGAAGAAAAGTATTAAGGACAAAGAATTTGAAAGCAAAACAGCCTAGCTCTGCAAGTTCACAGCTATCCACTCTGGGAGTTAGTTCCTTATTTCTAAAATGGGAATAATAATAATGTTTTTATGAGGAAACACATAAAGCAGTCTCTAAAGTGGTAACCAATATCATTATATGTTCAAAGAACATAATGGGCAGCTTTCTTAATATTTACATTTCTTCGTGAGCATTTGTATCTCACAAAGAAAGTACAGCACAGGGAATATCTATAATAATGAAAGCATAATATGCTAATTAGACTAGACATCCTTCCGGACATCCTTCCATCCATCTGGACGAATCTAGGGCTGTGAGGGAAGCCTGAGTCCCAGGTTCCTGCTGGCAGACACAGGGGGAAGGGAAGAGGGAAGCTGGTGCTGACAGGGAAGCCGATGCTGGCAGCTGGGGGCAGGAAGGCCTACTCTTGCATGAATTTCATGCACTGGGCCTCTAGTAGTCAATAATATTGGAATAACTATGTGGGTACTGCAAATATCAGGGGAATCACTTTGTTAAGTATATGATTGTCTAACTACTATGTTATACACCTGAAACTAATACAAAATAGTATTGAATGTAAACTTTAATTGAAAATAAAATTTAAATTAGAAAAACAAAAGGGAAAGGGAACCACAAGAGGCCTTAGGCCATATGAAAAAGAATAGCACTTAATATTTCAGTGTGGTGTTGATACACTCTAGGAATCTATTTTGCTTTGCTTTAAAAGGGTAACTTCTAAACCAAGATCAGATGGAAAGGGACAATTTAAAGTGGGTTTGATGTCCCTGCCCTGGTGTGCCCACCTCTCCAGGTGGAGACTTCCTCTTCCCTCTGGACAGCCTTCTTCCTGGTCCCACTCTTCCCTGGGACTTGACCTTGATCCATTTTGTTTCACACACTGTTTCTGAATACGGGTTAGTAAATATTCTATTTGAGCCCATACGCTCTCTTTAGTGGCAAACTGGATGATTCCTCTCTTGACTTGTATCCTAAGCTTGTTTCAGTTCACCATCACAGCCTAGTTGTCAGAACCTAATCTGTACCTAGCACGTTACCTTCTGTTAATGCTCAATAGATATTTTTTAAATAACTTTTTCTTTTTGAACTTCATTTTTTAAAACACACTAAATAAAATGAGAATTCATTTAAGTAGATGCATATGAGAAATGAAAATCCAGGGCCATAGGAAGACTGGTCATGAAACAGAAGAAGGAAAAATATGAAGGTCGAAGTGTGGAAGATGAGGAACAAGTGACAGGTTGCAGATGTGTGACTCCGATTCATCAACCAACAATGACCAAGACCATTTCATGAAGGTGGGCACAATTGTTGTCCTCGGTCTCATTAAAATACATGGTTTGGTCATAAAGATAGATAGTGCTGGGCTGTGAGACCTAATGACTGAGTAAGTCCCAAATGATGACTGTTTAAGGAGAGTCCATCTATGAGTCTATGAGTCCATATTTTGAACATGTAAAAATGACCTCATCAACCTCCTGATATAAATTCATGACTTAGTGACATATTTTTTGGCTTTAAATAGAAATTTTTGAGTCATAAAGTATAATTTTGTTATGTTTTAGATCTTTTTAAGACTTCTGTTCTTTGGTTGATAGATTTTTTATTAATTAACATTCTTTATGCTTAAAATTTACATCTTAGAGTACTCCTAAATTAATAAGTTCGATTTATAGTTCTATCATATCTACACAGTCAAAATCTGACAATATGTATTAAGGTTCTTTGTTCTATCCATTTTCTTCCTTTTTATTATGGTTTACTTTCTATCATATTACTTATTACTACTTGAATTTATGGCTGATATTTTTATATTCACTTGCTTATTGCTTGTCTCTTGCCGCTAATAAAGGGTACTCTAAGGAAAGGGGAACATTTCCAGCCTTTGTTTATAGATATAGCAAAAGCAATGATGAGTTTTAATGAAAGGGAAAACTTCTTAATGGGAAGAGATTTTGGCTTTTATTTTAATAATATATATTGATAATGTGTAAGATTTTCTATCCATTTTATAGCCTATTTACCATCTAATAACAATGTTCATTTAGCAAATAAAGCCAATTCACCAGATATATATTATTTATTTATATTGTTCTTGTTTTAATAAGGTGGCTCAACTTAGAGAAGCTTCATTAGGCTTTCAGCCTTGATGAGCCTATTTACAAATTCACATTACAATTCAGCAAGTAATTTTGGGAGCTCCATTACCCAGCTTTCACAAAATCTAATTAAGATGGCTTAAGATAGAATTATATAGTTTTATTAAACTTATTTTTTGTTTGTATTATTTTATTTTTTAAAAAAAATATATTTTATTGATTTTTCACAGAGAGGAAGGGAGAGAGATAGAGAGAGTTAGAAACATGGATGAGAGAGAAACATCGACCAGCTGCCTCCTGCACATCCCCCACCGGGGATGTGCCCGCAACCCAGGTACATGCCCTTGACCGGAATCGAACCCGGGACCCCTCAGTCCGCAGGCCGACGCTCTATCCACTGAGCCAAACCGGTCTTGGCTGTTTGTATTATTAATGTGTGATTATTTTTAATAACTCTAAATGTGCAATAAACATATATATATATTTCCCCCCTAAAGGGCTAGACAAGCCATAACAATTAATGCCAATTGGTTGTATCTGACAATTGTGGAAAACTTTCAATCATTCCCCAACATATTCCCCTTTCTCTTTTGTGATCCCTCTTTCTTTTATAGCTCAGATGCTTTAATTTATTTCTTTGTCTTAATTTAGAACCACTTTGACATCTATGAAAGATGTGGCATAAAAATGCAGGAAAATGTCCATGTGCACAAACACACAACATTTCCATGTAATTTCAAGATTCAAAGATCTCTTGAGTCCATCCAGTGACCATATAGGGTTCATGGATTCTATGTTAGTAGCTTCTGTCTTATTCTAATAGTTTCTCCATATCTCCTTCCTACAGTAATTGGTTTTGTTTGAACCAGCACCTAACCCTTCAAGTCACAGCAATGCTTATTAAATTTGTTGACTCTTTTCATACAATGCTGTATTGCAGAACCTAAGGAACAAGTTCATATAAGAAATATCATTTCAAAAAAAAAAACTTCCAGGAGGAAATTGTGGGGTAAGTTTCTACCCATAAGACTCTTAAGGTTCACTACGCTTTTATTTAATCCTCTCTAATCTAATGGTGAAAGTCCAGTCTATTGTGTATGTATTATTCTGAATGAAAAGGAAAGTTGGGTATGTACCAAAGATGGAGGACAGTCATAACAGACATTCAAATAAGATTTGAGCATTAAACAACAGGAAAGACCAAGGTAGGAAAAAGTACAAAAAATTAAGATGGACAATAAACAATCCTTATAAGTAGGCTTCATTTAGCACACGTCTACTGGATGCCATCTATGTGCCTCCTTCACTCATATGACTGATGTCTATTTTCAACAACAGCGTGTGGGTCCCATTAGCGCAGCGGTTCTCAACCTGTGGGTCGCGACCCCTTTGGCGGTCGAACAACCCTTTCACAGGGGTCGCCTAAGACCATCCTGCATATCAGATATTTACATTACGATTCATAACAGTAGCAACATTACAGTTATGAAGTAGCAATGAAAATAATTTTATGGTTGGGTCACATGAGGAACTGTATTTAAAGGGCCAGAAGGTTGAGAACCACTGGATTAGCGGAAAGAAAAATGGAAGGAGTCATATTTGAAAATTAAGTCTTTTCTTTCAGGATCTAGAATATCATGTAGTCTGTGAATGTTCATGACTGTTAAGTTATAGTACAATTTCATAACTATTTAAAGACTTCTTCTCAACCCCTTCTTATTCATCCAAATTAAATCTAATGCTATATGAGTGCCTGGTATAAATTCATAAATCCTGTTATGTATTAGAAGATGGGAGAGATACAGTTTCCCATCCATAGTTTATTGTTATTCTTTAAATCCAGTTCAGGTGTGCATGCATTATATTTCAGCTCTACTGGGGTATCTGGGCAGGACTTCACCACTTTCTTCATTTCATAGGTAATATCTCAATTCATAATTTAAAGCTAGAGAAAAATAAAACTGAAAACATTTTTACACAAATATTTGAGAGAGATATTTATGGATTGAGTTTTTATGGGTAAGGGATTGAACTAGAATTGCAGGAAAGATTCCCTTTAATGGTATTCAAGAGAAAATAAGAGCTCACGTAAGCTAGGAAGAAAATAGAAACACTAACATTTGCAATAAATAGCTCCAATTATTATTATGACTAAATGAAAGCAAAATGAAAATTGACATTTCTCTATTTTATATTTAAGAACTAAAGATCTAGCAATGAATAAAAATAAAGCAATACCAGGTTTCATAAGCCTGGTATTAAAAATGAAATTACCCTCATTGACATGTGAAATTGATCTGGCATTTTACAAAAGAAGGTAAATGGATTTTTAAAAATGGTTTTATTCTCCTTACATAGGAAACTCAAACTACTTAAATAATTTAAAGTTATTTCTCATGGAAATGGAATCATTTTTCCTATATGCCTGAAGCACATTAATGAGTATTCTGAATTTCCTTCCCTGCAGCCAAGTGATAAGTCAAAGTGAAAAAAGCCTGAAAGCTACTATATTGTAGAAAATACAATTTTCTCCTTGAGAAAGAATAGTCATTGCTTGCTGCTAAATTTAACATAGGATATACAAAGTTACTGTGGCTACGCGATGTATAGGAAAAACTCTTCTAAGGTGCTCCGCTAGTAACACTCACGGATAGTTTTAGCTCCAGCCACATTTCAGTTCATGGGTATTTATATCCATTTTCTCAACCTCGTGTATGCCATGCTTCATAATGCTGTTATCACTCCAACTCTCTTATAGAAGTTTTCATTTTTGTTTTGAGTTTTACTCATTGCAATTGCTATTTAAATATACTTTTTCTAATAAATATGATCTGAACATTTCCCTTCTACCAGCCTATGGAAACGTAAGGCAAATCTCTTGTCACCCATTCTGAGCATCATAGGTCTGAGTGAAATGAAATATGGACTTTCAAACTTACAAATCGTAATAGTTTCTAAACATTAAACAAAGAAAATGTATATGCAGTCATAGTTATCAACCCTAAACTTAAATGGTTTTAACCAAGGGTTTTCTTTTTTCTCTATATTCCACATTAACACTGCCTTGTATTGTCTATTATACATTTAATCGTTTTCTTACCCCTGTTGATTAGGTCTCTTGTACATCAGAAGTTCTCCCTTTTAGATTCTTTTTTAAATTAAATGCATTGTTTAATACCACTGTGTAAGTTTCAGGTATACAATTCCACAATACATCCTCTGTATATTGCATTGTATGCTCACCACCCAAGGTCTCGTCTCCTTTGTCACCATAGATTTGCCTGCCTTTACCCTCTTCATCCTCTCCTGACCCCCTTCCTCCTCTGGTAACCACCATACTGTTGTCTGTGTCTATTTCTGTTTTATGTCCCTTGGTCTTAGAGAGGTTTTTATGAACTTGACCACAAAGAAAAGGAAAAGAAAAGCAAAAATAAATGAATGGGACTAACTATATCAAACTAAAAAGATTTTGCACAGCCAAAGAAGCCTTCAGCAAAACAAAAAGGCAACCAATTGAAAGGGAGAAGATATTTGCAAATTTACTTCCATAAGGTTCTTCAATAAAGAACTCATACAACTCAACAACAACAAAACCAACAATCCAATTATAAGAGGGGCAGAGGACATGAATCAACACTTTTCCCAAGAAGACATACAAATATATGAAAAGATGCTCAACTTCACTAGCTATATAGGAAATGCAAGTCATAACCACAATGAGATACCACTTCACACCTGTTATAATGGCCATTGTGAATAAATCAAGAAATAACAAGTGTTGGAAAAGATATGGAGAAAAAGGAACCCTCACACACTGCTAGTGGGGATGTAAATTGGTACAGCCACTATGGCAAACAGTATGGAGGTTCAGTCAACAATTAAGAACAGAGCTACCATATAACTCAGCAATCCCTCTTCTGGGTATCTACCCGAAAATTTTGAAAACACTTATTCATAAAGATATATGTTCTTTCAATTCTTAATAGTCAGCTATTCCCGGCTCAATATTACAGAAAATCTCAACTACAGTTTATATCCTTGAAATTATTTCTCCATTTGGTATTAGATACAAAGAGATGGTAATTTTTTTAGATGTAAAGAAAAAAAAATCAAAACCAAAATCTAAAAGCAATTCTAGCAGCACTCTAATTTTAAAACAGAGAAATTAATTTTTATCTTGTGTAGAGTCCAACATAATTTTCTATATAAATTTGCTAAGACTTACTTCAACAAAATCATGCACTTGGATTTATTTTCCCTTCACCTTGTAATGATTAATAATTTTCAGAATCTTAGACACCATCTCATCTTACCTTCCTGTGGGGCTAGAGCTGCTATCTTCACTTTCCCATTGTTCATTTTTACTTCTTGGAATTGGGGGCTGTAGCATTTCAGCTGCTAATGGGTCAGCATCATTCTCTTCTCGACCAATCCATTCTCCAATTACACGGGGTCTTAGAAGAGAAGAATTAAATGCCACTGTTTCCTGAAGAGGAAAAAAGAGTGTGCTGCCTTAGCTTATTTACTCTCTACAATAGGACAAGGAAATAATTTTATCTAGAGTTTCAACTGCTTCCTCAAATCAAAATGTTCTTTTTCCTTTCTGAATTAACTTAAAATTTCAGTTCTTTCCATCTCTACTAGATGACTTACTTTATGTGATTTGTGCTCATTCCTGAAAGTCATAAAGAACTTCAGGAAGGAATATAGCTCTATGACAGCCAGGAACACTCATGTAGAACTTCTAAACTATAAAACTATAATAAGACATCTTGTTTTACTTTGTTGCAGCAGTATAGAAAACCAATATAGTGACTAAGCAGAAAGAAATTTCTAGTATTCACAGTTTTTTAAAGGCTTTAAAATAGTATCAGTCTTGTTTTATTTTATCATTTCATTTTAAATAGAATTACTAGTAATAACTCTAATCTTTTATAGAATTCATAAACTACTTTTAAAGATCACAGAATAAATAATTTCAATGAAATTATGATCTAACTAGAGTGACAGTAAATTATGATCTAACTAGAGGCCAGTATTTTATAAAGGTTAAGAAGAATATTATCTTTAATGAACCCCCAAATGTTAATGGAAGATTAAAAGGAAGAATATATATATTTTTATTATAGTAAAGACAAGGTGTCAGCTCTACACAAATTGTAAACCTTTCTGTTTGACTGATTTTTAAAATTTTATCTTTATTGTTGAAAGTATTACAGATGTCCCCTTTTTCTGTTTGACTGCTTTTAGTACCTGCCTGAGATACACTTTTTCTTACCCAGCAAAATGCAAAACTGAGTTTTGTGGTCACCAGAGGGCACCATGGGGCAGGCTGTCCCTCTTCAAGACGGGTTCCAGGAAGGCAAAGAATGGAGGCTGTGTTTCTTTTGTATTATCTGACCCCCTTGAAAATCAGGTGTGAGTGGGAACAATTTTTTGTACTGACACAACTATATTTTTCAATAAAAGCTCATTAGTATGACAACTGGTGGCTTCCTCAATGAAAATGAAAAATAATAAATGTGCAATAAGTTCCAGCAATTTCTATAAAGTCTTTAAAATACAATATTAAGAAAATTAAAATCAGCAATATGTGCAACTTATTTAAATGAAAACTCTTGCTAATACTGGAAGAGAGGAGGGAAGGGGGAAGATGTATCCTGGGGTAATCCTCGGAGACCCCAGGGCACCTACAATGTTACCCAGTGAAGGTGAAATCCATTTTCAGTTCAAAGAACAATTACTATGCTCTTTATCTCACCAAAAAATGGTGTAGAGACTAACCCAGCTGCAAGCCAGGGCCCAGAAAAAAGGGAAGGAAAGTAGAATCACACAGCTAATTTATGGCTCCGGCATCCAGGGCTTTGCAAAATATATTAGGAGGAACAAATGAACCTAGAAATGGCAATGATTATGTCTTTGTACTTAAAATGAACCTAGAGTATATCTTCAAGAGCATGGATTATTACATTTCTGCAAACTGGAAGGAATATCAGGGTATAAGGAGATCAGTTTGGGCAAAGACAATGATGGCTTTGCAGAGAAAGACTAGAAAAACAGGACAAAGCCAGATACCCCATCTGCCACTTACTCCATGAGCTACGGTACATAGTCATGATCTAGTTTTGCATGGAATTAATACAGATAGAAATTAAAGTAATTTTATTATTAGATGACTTGTTAAAGGGAAATCATATTTAGTAATATATTTATCAATTTTATTTATTTATTTTATCATATATGTACTTCTATTAAAACTTAAAAGATATATTCCTATTTGGAATAGAAAAAATGCTAACTATTGTTTTTATATAAATAATGTAATTGTTACATTATAGTTTATTATTTTAAAATGGCATGACTGCATTATCCCATTTTCGTACAATAATTTCTACCATTTTCTAGCTAATAAATCTAGCATGAGGCCAAATTAAATACGCTTTCTGTTTAGAGAGATATTTGTATCAATGTTCACCAAATATTGATGGCTAGTTCTAAGTGCTTCTCCCTTTTCCAACTACATACCTCATGACAAAAATTTTTCTTCAGCCAAAGCCACATATCACAACAGATTGAATGCAGAAGTGGATATGAAAATTCAGCAGTTTCTAATTAAGCCAGGCATTAAAGAGATTTATTTTAAACTGTAAATAATGTAACTTTCTCATAAGTACCTTATTTTGGAAAACAAAGTACTTTTTCATAAAAACATTTTTTAAAATATATTTTATTGATTTTTTTACAGAGAGGAAGGAAGAGGGATAGAGAGTTAGAAACATCAATGAGAGAGAAACATCGATCAGCCGCCTCCTGCACACCCCCTACTGGGGATGTGCCCGCAACCAAGGTACATGCCCTTGACCGGAATCGAACCTGGGACCCTTCAGTCCGCAGGCCGAGGCTCTATCCACTGAGCCAAACTGGATAAGGCAAAAATATATTTTTTTTAATGTAATGGTTCTGTCACTGCTATTTTTTTAAATAAATGCATGTAAACTTTTTTATCAGTTTTAATTTCTAACATGGTAAAATATTAATAGGTATAATTTACACATTGCAAAGTTTTTTGGGATCCTAAGACCAAAAAAATAAGAACGTCTAGCCCAATGACTGACTCCTAAATGTGTAACACTAAATCAAAACTTTCTTATGAGCAGCAACTCATATAAACAATATTTAACAGACAACTCAAAATAAACATTACAAAAGCGAACTCTTTGTTGTTGTTGTTGCTAATCCTCACCTGAGGATATATTTCCATTATTTTTAAAGAGAGTAGAAGGGAGGGGGAGAAACACAGAGACAAAAACATCGATGTGAGAGAGACACATCGACTGGTTGCCTCCCGCATGAGCCCTGACAGGGATGGGAATCCAGCTGGCAACCCAGGTACATGCCCTTGACTGGAATCAAACCCAGGACTGTTTAGTCCACGGGCCGATGCTCTATCCACTGAGCAACTGACTAGGGCTAGGACTGAGAACTGTTGATGCTATCCCAACCTGTCAAATTGGCTCTCTCCCCAGTTTTTCTAATTTTGGTAAATGGCACCACAGATCATTTAATTTCTCATCCTCCAAACGTAAGAATCATCACTGACTGATCTCTTCTACTAGTCCTCAGATCCAATCCATAGCAAGCTCCAAAGATACTACTGCTAAAATATATTCCTAATCATATCACTTCCCACCACCTTCACAACTATCACTAGTGCAAGGCATCATCATATTCTCTTGGCATCTTAAAATTACTTTTAAAAAATACTTAGTAAGCCCTAGCTGGTTTGGCTCAGTGGATAGAGCGTCAGCCTGCAGACTGAAAGGTTCCTGGTTCAATTCCAGTCAAGGGCAAATGCCTGGGTTGCGGGCTCAATCCCCAGTAGGGGGGCGTGCAGGAGGCAGCCGATCAATGACTCTCATCATTGATGTTTCTATCTCTCTTCCCTCTCCCTTCCTTTCTGTAATCAATAAAAATATATTTTGAAAATTACTTAGTAAGGTTTCAAAGAGCAGCTATAGTAAATAACAAGTTTCTTCCATACCATCATCATCAATACAAGCAAAATCCAAATAGTTTACATAATATTATTAGTTTTCATTTTTTAATATAGTTGTTAATGCTTACAGTGGTTCAGTTTTCTCTAGCCAAATTTGAAAATCCTTAACTCAAAAGAATAGGTGATATTACATATTTCATTTAATAACTTCCATTTAAAAATCTAAGCATATAACTTTGAAAATTTTTTTAAATATTAGCAACATAAATTATATTTGAACATTTTATGTTTCAGTGGATTAAAACCTAAATTCTATATGTTCTTTTCATTAGATGTATAGTTCAACTTACCTTATCAAGTTCATCTGAAATTGCAATACCTGGGATTCAAAAGAGATTTATAAAAATGTTTTAGAAGCAATCTTTAATAACCTAATGTCAAAGACAAAAGTTCTATTTGTAAAATGAGTGTATTTTCCATTCTATTTTTTCTTTTTATTAGTGCTTCAAAATAGTGTAACACAACCTTTCTACTCATGAAAACAAATTAGGAATTCAAGTCAACTATGACAGCATGAACTGCTGAAAAATGCAAATGATGCAACAAAAACAAGACAAGTACCACACTGGTTTTTAGATGCAGAGCTAATGTGCATATAATTGTAGGGATGTAGTCTTTATGTTATAATGACAATCAAGTATAACTTAGCTCGTTACAATTTTGTTCCTGCTTATGAATTGATTTAGACTCCTAGAGTGATAAAATATTAAGGCAGCATGGTGGTTGGAGATCATTTATTTTAATTCCCTTTTTTACAGATGAGGACACAAACTAGAGAGCTCTAGGAATTTGTCCCAGTCTCTTAGATTGACAGCTTCTTAAGCCAACGGATAAATGATTCTTCCTCACAATTGCCCTTCTTACCATTCCTCACTGTACATCTTGTTTCTATCTTTACCATTCCTCCAAAATTGTTTTAAATCAGCAATGTAAAGAGCTTAGTCCTTAATTTTTCTGTCATCAACGCTCTGTCATTAAACTCTGTTAACTCCCTCTCTTTTCTAATCTCCTGATTTGTCTCCCCCACAGGAATCCTGTTCTTTGGAGTCCTTTCCTGAAATGCCAAGGGTTCTTTGCTGAGCTGTCTTTCTTTAAGTTGATATTCTTTCCTGAGCTATCTAACCCATACCACTGACATTGTTATTTCTCTATATGGTGATGACAAACAAGTCTTTATCTACAGCACAGACTTTCTTCCTGAGCTAGTTGTTGAATTCCTAAGTGCATTTCAGTCTCAAAGTGTCAGGCTAATGACATCACCTGCATATCATTTCCCCCTGTTTGTGAATGATGCTGTGCCTAGAGCTGAACATAGGCCCTGGGGCCAGGCATTGGAGCTGGTGTGGCCACGTGGGGGGTACTTTACCCATTCCTAGAGCCTCTCCCACTCCAATAACCTAATATATCAATTACAAACAAAACAGAAAAATATTGCCCTACTATATCTCAAGAAATGGCACCATTCTTTCCCTTGTAGATAAAACTAGAAACACAGGTGTATCTGAGACTCATTCATCATAGCAAGATTCCATATAATTCTTTTTTTGGTAAAAGTTATTGGTAACTAGGAATTGTATGTGTCACTGCACTAAAGAAATGTCTAGCTACCGCTTTGGGAATTTGGGGTGACCTAAGCTTAACAATTATTCAAGGACATGCTGTATTAATTAGCTCCTTCAAACAATTCAAGAAAGGCTTCAGGAAGGAGTAGCATTGCAGCTGGCCAGTATCTGCATTGAGTGTGTGTGGTGGAGGACTCTGAGACATAATGGATTCGCTGTGGGGAGGATATGTAAGACCAATAAGAGATCCCAAAGCTTTCTGAACAATTATAAATATTTATAAAGGCCTAACGTAAGTACCCATTTATGAATATTCGGGTTTAAATCCTAATATATAAAAAAGCCAGGAGTCATCATGACCAAAACAACCAGACGGACAAACGAACAGTAGTCTGCGTGGGGCAACCAGGCCGGCAGGGGGTTAGTGAGGGATGAACAAATGACTGAACAGCAGGCTGCGTGGGGTGACCAGGCCGGCAAGGGGGGGAAGTTAGGGGTGACCAGGCTGACAGGGAGGGCAGTAAGGGGTGACCAGGCTGGCGGGGGGGGGGGGAGTTGGGGGCGATCAAGCCGGCAGGCAGAGGCAGTTAGGGGTGATCAGGCTGGTAGGGAGTGCAGTTAGGGGTGATCAGGCAGGCAGAGGCAGTTAGCGGTGATCAAGCTGGCAGGGGGGGCAGTTATTGGCGATCAGGCAGGCAGGCAGGTGAGCAGTTAGGAATCAGTGGTCGCGGATTGCGAGCTGAATGTCCGACTTCCAGTTTAGGCCTGATCCCAGGCAGTTGGGGGCCTAAACAGGCAGTTGGACAGCCCCCGAGGGGTCCAGGATTGGAGAGGGTGCAGGCTGGGCTGAGGGACTCCCCACCCCATGCATGAATTTCATGCACCGGGTCTCTAGTATATATATATAATATTTTAAATGGTCACTTGGAATAACTCAGATTTCACGATAATGTATAGAATAACAAATGGTTTATGTCACAGTGTACAATATATTTAAAATAATTATTCCAGTTTACAAAAACCAAGTAAATATTCAAGTACTAATAATTACATTTAATACAACAAAAATGTTCCTTTACAATATGAATTCAATATTAAAACTGAATATATTGTGTAAAACTAAATATTTAAAAGAATCTACTTTAAAAAGAGGGAGAGAGTAGATACATAAAACAAAATTATCTTTCTCATCCAAAGCCATAAAACTTAGATACCTGGAATTATAGAACCCATGATTTCAATATCTGAGATTTTTGAAACACACTTGATTTTTTAAAAAACTTTTTGCATTAATGCCCTTGGTCCTGCAAAAAGAGTTTTCTCATTAAATTTTTGGAAAGCTATCAGCTGATCTTTAAATTTCTTTCACACCTCAGTTCATAAAGCCATTATTCATAAATATAATAATAATTCACCTATCTAGACTGTAGCCAAGAACTAGCAAGTAAGTCAAAAGATCTTTGAATAGTCAAAATCTATTTGTCATACAGAACTTGCCCATCACTTATGGCCTAGCTCCTTGGATCCTCTATCCACTGTCCATCACTCTCAATTTTCAGATGCTGTTTTGCAGAGCCAAGTAATGTTGCCAATGAAAAATTGAGATGAAGGGAAAGGTTGCTATGAAGATATATTAACATACTAAGAAGTAATAGGTCCCACAATAAAATTCAAACTAGATAAATTGGAAACTTGCCTTGGGGAAAAAATTATGCTTCTAACTGTTCCAAGTGTTTGGTCAGACATATTTTATTGAGATACCTATTATTATACTTTTTAACACATATATTTTGATGATTTTGCCTAGTAAATTATCTAAATAAGTATCTATTCTATTGCATACAGTTCTTTCTGCTCCCTATTGACAATGTCAAATTACTGAGGGTATATTTCATTTTTTTGTAATTTCACTTTTAATCAAAGTTTAAACTAACTAAAACAGTTGAAAGAATTTTAAAGAAACGCTTCCTTCCGGAAGCATGAAGCTCCAATGGGAACCATTTACAATGAGTAGCCAGGATATTTCTCCGAGTGCCTCGCACAACATTCACAGCTATTCATTAACTCTTAAAAGCCATCATATTTTAAGATGACATTGTTAAAGTATGTAGGAATGCAGGAGCAGCAGTGAACTGAAAATATCCAAGAGAAAATGTAGTGAGTGGGTTGCTACAATATGTTGTAAGGGAGAAAGGCTCACTGCACCACTGGCTCACTCCACAAGCTATTCCCTGAGTGAGAGAGTATTGTATTGTATGAAGCCACATGATTTTGGCCATGAAACTCCCCTAACATACGGTTATGGCAAGCTAGCCAGACACAGCTTAGTAAAGGCAGGAATTGCACCTGTTTCCCTGACATGGGGCAGGAACGAAATGGGCCATGTTAAATGGATAAACCAATGATCTGGGCACTGTCATTGTGAGTGTGAACTAGGGACTAGAGAAGAGAATCAGACCCAAAATGTATTTTTGAGGCAAAATGAGCAAGATTTGGTAAGAATTAACTTTTGAATAGTTAAGGGGGCGAGAGAAGCGTGTAGAGGGGCTCCAGTTTAGGTGAACTGGTAAGCGACGGTGCCACCATCTGAGACAGAGCACACAGAAAAATGGTCACATTTGAAGAGGGAGGTAGGATCTACTCTGATAGATAGAATCTAGCATGGCAATGAGCTAAATTCAAGTGGAGATATGTTAGGCATTTTGTTTCAAAAGCATATACAGACTAATGTCACCAATAGGTTCTGCAACTTTAAGCAAAATGACATACAATAAAACCAACTTACCATAGGCTAATTGATATAAACAAACATTTCTATAGCATCTCATCAAGATCTGTATATATTAATAAAAGCCTCTGACATATTAATATAAGGTTCTTTTCATGAATATAGTATAGCAATAAACTGAAAACTCACTTTATCATTATTTGATCCAAAAGTAAGTCATAGGTGGCAGAACAAAACCTCTAACCTAGGCACTTGGATTATAAATCATTGCTTTTACACAAAGCACATCACACAGCACTATGCTAGGCTCTGAAAGGATTCTAAGAAAAATCTGGCCCCATTACCATCCTTAAATGTAGAGACATTAAAAACCCATGAAAGCAATAGGAATATGTGTTCATTAAGATGACACAAAACAAAGAGGTTCAAAAGAGAAGAATGAATAAGATACCATTAGGTGTACACTTGACCTTGATAACAGAGAGACTGCAGAGAGAGGTGGTGAAATAACCATGGGGGTCTATAGCTCCTCCTACTCTGTATAACCAGTCTTCCCATGAGGCTGTGTAATATGCAAGACCAATCTCAGTTCCAATCCAGGCCCTCAGAACTCCTCAACCTCTCACAGAATTTTAATGAGGATGTTGGAAATGGGTTACCAGCAATATTAATGAGTGCTTCTACTTTAATATTGGGTAGGAATTTCAATTAGGATTAAATAACTGAACTTACTTCGAGAGAGCTTCTCAAGGGCTTTTCCCAGCTTCTTGCTCTCTTGAAGGATGTGGTTCAATTCATCAAAATCACGGCTTTCTGGTTTAGTTCGCCAGTTCCACTTAGGATGATCTACTGACCTTGACACTATGTTTAAAAAAAATGATTACTTCATAAGCATGCTGCATAGTAATAAAAACTTACTATTCGTCATTATGTGAAAGACTGTATAAGATCATATACAGAATAAAAATGTTTGTCTTGGAAATGGTTTTCTTGTGAGCAAGCAGTGGGAAGTTATAAAGCTGGGTTTTAAGAAATGTTTTAAATGAACAAGTAAAGGGAAGTGTGATGCTATTTATAGAAAAAAAGAAAAATCAGGTACTGATTTAAAACTAATAATTTCTAGAATTTAAGGAAAACATAAAAGTAAAGTAGATTTTGTTTGTTTTAGCAGCTTCAAAATAATCACTAACTTCTTTATCATCAATTAGTAAATATTTCTAAGACATTCTTGCTGTCTTCTAGTAAAACAGAGATGACTGTAATTACCTTCATTTCCCTTCAAATTCCAAATTCCCACTAAAATTGTTAGAGTAAAGGAATTTTTACTTTTATTTTTTTGGAATTAGTTAAGCAAGGAGAGAAGCCACTATTAATATGATGGTAAGAAATAGCATCATAGTTTACTGGAAGATGCAAAATGAATTGATGAGTAGTAAATAAATTTAGCTAACTAGAGAATACTGAAACCTAGTCCCTGAAGAGAGAGATGCCCCCCAAAAGTGATCATTTCAGACCATTTAAGCATTAAAGTATCAAGCAGGACCAATGACAAAGTAATAAGAATACAAAAACTTTCTTCTTCAGACTGGAAGAATTCATTGAATATCACTAAATTTTACAACAATAAAGAAAAGATCTTAAAAGCTTTCAGAGACAAAAATAGCAAATCATATCGTCATCAGACTTCTCAACAGCAGCAGTTCTCCTCAGAAGATGGGGGAGAAAGTCTTTCAAAATTTCAACTAAAGAGTACTTCCAACTTAGAATTATCTACCCAACTCAAGGATCAATTAAGATACTTGTAAAGACTCAAAATTTATCTTGCAAGCATTTTTTTTCCCCAGAAAGCTCCTAGTGGAGGTGCTCCACCAAAACACAAAGTGGAAAGACTTGGGACTCAGGCAATAGGTGATCCTCCAGAAGAAAAAGGAAAAGGGTGACAGTGAAGAACAATCCTGGGAGACAGCTGAAAAAGCAGCTAGAGACCCAGAAGCCAAGACTGGAGCAACAGGACAGAGAGCTACAGGGG
This sequence comes from Myotis lucifugus, assembly GCF_000147115.1. Lineage (NCBI taxonomy): Eukaryota > Metazoa > Chordata > Mammalia > Chiroptera > Vespertilionidae > Myotis > Myotis lucifugus. The sequence goes on from NW_005871125.1 coordinate 902,373, forward strand.
AAATGGATGTAATACTTTTCAAACAAAATAAAGTATAAAATATAAAATAAGACTGAAATTAGGATCACTTGATGTATTTGATCATATTGAGAGTGTTTAATAGTTTAACACAGGATTTGGTGAAGTATTAGTGATGGATACATAGAAAACAAACAGAAAAAAAGTCAATTATTAATTCTAATTAAAAGTCAGCTAATAAATTAATAGTTGGACATCTTATGGCTATACTGTGAAAAACACAAATTAATGTAGTCTTACTAATACCAAAGCAGAGTATATATTCAACCAACATTTGAAATATCTGCATGACTGTAGGGGGATGCTGAGATGGGGCCAGAGTATAAAGCACAAAGTCTTAGAAGGAGGTCAAAAGATGATGCCTCAAATGTAAAAAGTAAAAAAGAACATGTAAGTACCTTGTATGTTTTGCTATTTAGACCTGTGTACCAAAAACAACATCTAGTAGAGTTAAAAGTGGTTCCACATTAGAACAGAGGAGTAGTAGTAGTACCTACTACTTTACTTTTTAAACCACATATATTTTTGTTTCAATAAAAATAAATTTTTAAAAAAATATATTTTATTGATTTTTTTACAGAGAGGAAGAGAAGGGGATAGAGAGTTAGAAACATGGATGAGAGAGAAACATCCATCAGCCACTTCCTGCACAACCACCACTGGGGATGTGCTCGCAACCAAGGTACATGCCTCTGACCGGAATCAAACCTGGGACCTTTCAGTCCACAGGCCGACGCTCTATCCACTGAGCCAAACCAGTTACAGCTAAAATAAATTTTATATATTTATATGGTAAGGCTATAGGAAAGAAAGGCTGTTGAAATATCTTTTCTGCTACCTATTTGAAAGGTAATCTGGCAATATCAATTATAATAAAAATATAATGACCCTCTGGCCCAGCAATCTTATGTTTGGTTAATTATAATAAATAAAAATGTCTATACTTATATATAAATTACAAGATTGTTTATTTTATCAGGAAGTGAAAGATATAAATTTGTTTATTCAGCAGTTTGTGGTGGAAAAATTCTGGAAATCATTTAATGTCCTTCAACAGGGGAATAAATAAATTAAGCTACATTCACACTATGATACAGTCTGCACTTATTAAAAAGTTTATCTTAGATCCCAGTCTATTAGCATGGAGATATGTCCACAATGCATTTTAAAATAATAAAATCAAGTTATTTAATGTTTACAGTTTAAGGCTAGTTTTAGGAAGCAAGCCAACCCATATATATTTTGTGTTAGTTTATACAAAGAAAAGGATGTATTCTTTATACCTATGTTTCCCTCTCTATATATTGCTTATTACTATGACAGCAGTCTCTTTAACATTTCTTGCAATACTGGTTTGGTGGTAATAGCCATTTTTTTGTCTGGGAAGGCCTTTATTAAAAAAGAAAAGGATATAAAAAATGCAACCTATTTCAAAGGCTATGAAAAGATACAAACTATTTCTGAGGGAGTAGAATTTGAGTGGACTGAAGAAAGAAAAACTATCTACATGTCTGTATTTTTTAATTGTCAAAATAAGCAAATATTACTTCTGTAATTTAAATAAATCTAAAATATAAAAAATAGAATGCAAGTGCTTCCTCTGTCTTTTTTTATTTAAGGGATTCTGGGATAGAGATATCAGCTAACATCAACACACTGGCGATCAAACATTGGAGAGTGAACAGAGTGAGTGTGATATTCTAGAAAAGACTTCTAGGCACACTGCTATTACCCCAGGGGACCTCTGGGAACAAGCCCAGGCATGGGGGAGAGAAACTCAGAAAAGGAAGCAGATAAAACTATATTTGTACCATATCCTTCAAAGGATTGTTTGGCTGGTTTGGCTCAGTGACTGGAGCCTTGGCCTGTGGACTGAAGGGTCCCGGGTTCGGTTCCAGTTTGGAGCACATACCTGGGTTGCGGGCTTGACACTGGTGGGGGGCGTGCAGGAGGCGGCCGATCGGTGATTCTCTCTCATTATTGATGGTTCTATCTCTCTCTCTCTCTCTCCCTTCCTCTTTGAAATCAATAAAATATATATTTTTTAAAAAACTTATAAAAAAAGATTGTTTGGCACTTGTTAACCTTCATTGAACAATTTCTCTAATCTATATCACTGCATTATCTAATTTTCCTGCAAATTAACATATGCTATCAAGAGTTCTCTCTCCTTTTAATTTATGAAATAAGAGAATAGTGTTTTTTTGTTTTTAAAATCAGCCCCAATTAATATTCCCGAATAACCACCAGACATGGCCAGCTCCCAAAGCATCCCAGCCTTCACAGACCTACCAACTGACTGCACTGACATGGCAAGACCAGAAGAAGAAGCGCCCAATCAATCCACTGAATCATGAGGAATTATAAATTGTTGTTTTTTTAAGCCATTGAGTTTTAGGGAGGATATATGAAGGAACAGAGAACTGATAGAACACTCAAGGACTTTCCTCAGCAACTTTCATGCACATATATCCAATTTATCAAGGAAGCCAAACCTAGGACAACCCAGGCCACAGCATGATGATGGTCAAATCAACTACACTGGGGATTTCAAAAGATGTTTTGATAAATAATGGAAGGACACAGCCTCCAGAGGAGGGCATCCCTTAAAGGTTTCTGATGGATTAAAAACCTTACTTAGTTATACTTAATTATCTTGAAACTGAGAACTACAATTTAAATACATTTTAATTTAAATACATTTTAACAAATATTCTCGGGAGAAATGGAAAACAGTAGAACAGAATCAACAACATAAGATGACACATGTGCGGTGGCACATCTATGACTTCACTGAGGCAAAGCTCACCCCCAATGCAGGAGTCCATCCATAGTACCCTGCAGATGGCATCCTCCATTGGCCATAGGAGCTCGCTACTTCATACAGCAGCCTACTGTATACTGTATACTGTATACTGTATACAGGGCTAATTTTGAGCAATTCTTTATTATACTAATCAAATTCTGACTCACTGTGACCTCCACCAAAAGTTCCTATCTATGGGTTAAAAATAAATGTACTGTTTCCTCCAAATGACTTTACCAACAAAACTGCTAATATCTGATAATAATATTTTTATGTCTAGGATGATAAAGGATATAGTTATTTTCTTTTTAAATCTAGCCTGATAATCTTTGCTTTTTAATTGAGATATTCAGTACCTTTACACTTATTGTAATTATTGACATGTTTTCACTTCAACCTAACATCTTGGTATTTGGTTTCTATCTTTCCAATCTTTTATTTCTCTGTTCCTCTTTTCCTGCCTTTGTTTAGGGAGGATAAATTATATTTTTCTTTTCGCATTCCATTTAAACTCTCTACTGACTTTTTATTTATGAAATTTTATGCTCTGTAGTGTTTCTTTACACATTACAATATGCATCTTAAACCTGTCCCAGTGTAAGTTCAAAACATATTCTGTTACTTCAGGAACAATATACTGTATTTTGACTACATTTTTCCAATTAATAATTCTGACCCTGTATTTTTATTGTCATATATGTAATCTCTACATATACTATAAAAGCTCAATTTGTTATTAATTTGGCTTTAAAAAGGTAATGGTTGGGTGGAACCAGAACTTGGGAGTAGGGCACCTGAACAGAAAGAGGTATCATCCATCAGATGCCAGATCACCAGCAACAGTCTGTGACTCAGCAGCATCCTGTTAGGAGCCCAGACTCTTCAGAATGAGCAGCCTTTTAGCATTCTTCCCTAAAGTTGACAGGACCCAGTACTGACCCTTTAAAATCAGTAAGCCTCTAGACTTATCACTGTGGGTTGGGTGGGGGTGGGAGGGTAAAGAAGAAGAAAATGAGGGAGGGAGGAAAAGAGAGAAAGAGAGAACGAAACAGAAGTAAATACAGGAGCTTCAGTAATAAATAATAAGTAGGACTTCAGGGAAATAATAGGTGAAGGACTTCATAAAATTTTGTTAAATGTTTTAATACAAATATCATTTGCTCCTCCTCTAATAGATTTAATTTGCTTTTATGTACTTTTTTAAATGTAGGGTGGGTGTTGCTTTGAATGTAATACAGTGCTGCAACTGGCCACGAGAGGCAAGGGACCCATTCTAGGCAAAATACATCCTTAAAAGAGAATGCTCCAAAAGGTCTAAATCTATTACACATGGAGGGGCAGGGTGGAGGGGGGCAAAGCGGGGAGGAGATAGAGATAGCTGTAATACTGTCAACAATAAAAAATACATTAAAAAAAGAATATGAATAAGTTACTAAACAGAAATAAAGCTCAATGTTAATGCTGAAATAAATACAAAGTGCATTACGATTAATAGCCAGAAATATCAGATAAAACATTTGGCTTCAATTCTTACCTTTTCTTCATTTTGTTAATAACACAGACTTACATATACATTAAGTAATTTTTTGAATAACAAACTTCCTTACATGATTTGGATTCTGGTGACGGTGGAGAAATATTAGAGACAGCAAGGTCACTTTTTGACTTTTTGGGCTTCTTTGCATTTAATTGCCAAGGCTTATCATAGCTTCTCAAATCCCTCCTTGTTCCTTTATGTTCTGTTCAAACAAATAAACAAATATATATGTAAATACATGCTCTCTAATGTGATTTCAAGATTCATAAAAAACTAAATTCATGAAGTTATTAGGTATACTCAGAAAAATCTACAGGTCACCTTATATAAAAAATAATGCAAATAGTCCAGCTGGTGTGGCTCAGTGGTTGAGTGTCAACTTGTGAACCAGGAAGGTCACGGTTCGATTCCTGGTCAGGGCACATGCCCGGGTTGCAGGCTTGATCCCAAGTGGAAGCCATGCAGGAGGCAGCCAATCAATGATTCTCATCATTTATGTTTCTATCTCTTTCTCCCTCTCCCTTCCTCTCTGAAATCAATGAAAATACAAAAAATAATAATAATAAAGTAAAATAAAAAATGATGCAAATATCCAAAAGCATTTCTTGCTTAATTTCCCCTGTACATTTTAGTTATCAATTTGGTATGAATCAGTGTGTATAGTAATATGATTAAGGTCATTTTAAACTGAAATTATTTGAAAGGCCTTGAAAGGCATGGGTTACCATTACTTAAAATAACATTCTTTAAATGCTGCCATGGAAGAAAACATTGTACTCTGTTGAAAATAAAACAACTAAATATTTACTGATGTTAGTTTACCCATTATTTACTATGACACAGAAAACTGACATTCACCTAAGTTTCTTCCTTACCATCACTTACTTTCCCACTTGTTTCTTCAAAAAAGATTAATTCAACCAACTTTGCTAAAGTTATAGTTCCCCTTCAAAGGTGGTCAATGTCATACCAATTCCCAAGGTAAGTGATCTTTTCAAGAGTTCATCCCTCTTGACTTCTCCACCAAGCATTTCATATCTTTACACAGACTTATCTTTGCAGAATGTTTTCTTCTATTCTCAGAGCATTACCAACTTCTCATCCCATTAACCTGACTACTCCTTCTCTGTCTCATTCATTGCTTCCTCATCCTCTTTCATCCAGGTGGCATTCTTTAGAGTTTCCCTCTGTCTTCTTATTTACATTTACAAGTTTTCACCCTAGCTGTATGAACAAGTCATACATCTTTCTCTGGCCACCCATCTATAAGCACTAAATAAACAGCATGTGGATTTCTCAAATGTTCATGCTAAGGTTGTACTTAACTAGGTGTTATTCAATTTTTCTACCTCCAACATCCCATTAAATACCAAAAGAGGTATAAATATTCTAAAACACTAGGAACTGAAATATTGGCCTGTGGTCTGCCAGACCCAGGTGGTATTTCTATTGGTAGGATTAAGACAAAAGATAGGCAAATCCGAAAGATGTTGGAGGGTTTCAAGACATCCACAACGCTTGCCCCTGTCTCAGAGTTATCTCCTTATGTTGTTTCATAATCTCTCAGAATTTTTCTTTCTACATGCATCCTAGCACCATAATTTATTCTAATGTAATATGGTAAAGGAATAAAGAATCCTGTTTGTAAAATATAGCTGCTCATGATACAAAGGAAAGCTAAAAGGAACCAGACAGAAAAGATACATTGGATTTTGTGGTCTTTTAAATTCTCCACAACTGGCAAGGAAAAACAAGTCCACATTAATTTAAATAATCCAGTAATAATATTGTTCTTATTTAGTTGTTTGAAAAGAGATGAGACATACAGTCACTAGTCAGTTTAGCTGAGACCCACAGGATTATACTGACACTGGAAATTTTAGCAGTGGCTATGATTGCTTTCACCTGTCTCTCTAAAATTCTTTAGGAGTCAAAAAATTCCAAGCTATACAGTGAGAGGACAAATTAGAGTTCATGTATTGACAAGCCTAAAAATAGAATATTCCTCATTTAAATTTGAATTAATAAATGATTTTAAGAAAAACATTCAATATGCAAAACAAGAATACAGCATTCAAGATACAGAGGAAACGGATGGTTTTACAAAAGATTTATTATTGAAAACGTTCAAATTTTACATTGTGGCTAACTTGCCAATAAAAATAAAATGGATTCTATGAACCAAAAAGAAATGAGAGAGGAGATAGGCTAACCTATGTTAAAAACATATAACTGCAGACAGAGATTTAAAAAAAAAAGAAGATAAGGAAATACTGATAGGAAGCTGAAATGCAATACCAACATTTAAATTTCTGTTCAAAGCCAGAAAGAGAAAACTGATACTGCGGAAAATTGAATCAGTGACACAGAACACATTGACAAATAAATTTCCCTAAAAGTTATTCTATAAAGAAAGGCAAATATCATGTGTAATGAAATGAGAGGGATAGAGAACAATATTTACACATACTTGATTTTCCTTAAGAAGAAACCTAAACAAATATAATAGAAGCAATAACTAAGTACACAAAAGAAAAAAAATGTTCTAGGCTTAAGAGCGGGATTTGTTGATTGAAAGGATTTAGTGAGCATAGGAAAAGTTAAAGAGACAAACATTTAGATGTATTCCCAGTAAACTTTTAAACATCAAAAATGAAAAGAAAGCAAATCCCATTCGTGTTTAAAAAGAATAATTAAAATGTCTAAAAGGAATAAAATAAGGCTGCTTTCAGGTTTGTCCTCGACAATGTTAAATGACAAACTTCTGGAAAATACGATGTGTCCTAAATTGCTAGATCCATTTAAAGGCAATAAGAGGACATCTTGAGATGTTTTCAAAAAGTATCATACCCATACACTTTGAATATGGAGACATTTTCTAGCTAATTAGAACATACACCAAAAGAAACAATTCAAAATTGCAGGCAAGGTTGAAACTAGCATTATTGACTGTCACCTGAACTAAAATTTCCCCAGCTATATTCACATCCAAGGATTATTCTGTGCTTTCTTTCTCCCTTTTGTCATATTCTGCCCTCCAAAATTTCCCCTCTTCATCTTCTGGGACATACATTTCATGGGAAACAAACACTCCTCTGTTCCTAATCCCCTCCTCCCTCTCATGTCCTAAGAGACACCTCATTCCTCCTCCAAGAGCACTCCCTGCTCCTCAGCTTCCTAGAGTCACGAGTGTTCTCTTCTCCATTGGCTGGGTTTTCCGGGTCCAGCAATTTAAAGCTGAAAGTCCCTCCTGACTTGTGATTAATGCTGGCTGTCTACACTGTTCACCACGCTTCATTATCACCAGCGTACTGGCCCCGATATCTCTTGCAACCCTACTCACGATATTGGCACAGTCTCCCTAGACCTTTCAACAACTTGGATGAAACCCTGGTGACCTCTTAATCCTTAGAAAAACCACCCATTAAGCCTCAGACTTCCTTGTCCTCAACTTTGAAAGCTTCACTTCCCTGATGCTTATGACACTCCCAAACTACGGCCATCAATAGGACTTTCTCATTATCTGGAATCATTCCAACTCAAGTCTCAGATAGCACAGTCTGCTGTCCTTCTGTACCTCTCCCATTTCACTGAACCTTCACTTACACTGGCCTCCTAAAGATCTTCAGCTGTCCTCAGTAAACAACCTCACTTCTCAATAATCAGACAAAATTTTAGGTATCAGATATGACCTCACACTGGCCTTCTCCCAGTCCATCTCCTACTCAATCTGTTAATTTGACCACAACTTCCTCCATTCCTTCACTCCCACAGTTTTAATGATTTTATATATGATATGAATGCCTCACCTGTGACTCCTGCCTTGACCCATCCCAAAAGTTTTAGACTCATTCCTGCCTGC
>NW_005871125.1:913202-1086012 GCF_000147115.1 Myotis lucifugus
TCTACTTGGCCAAAGACATATTAGAAATTTAATCTAAACTCACCCAAAAATTATAGCCTAAGAATTCTACACTTCAGATCACCATTTAGAAAGATGGCATTATAAACCCAATTTTCCATCAACCTCACCATATACCTTTATACCAATGATATTTTTTTCTTCCTAAGTGTATATAAATATCAAAAAAAGGAAGAACATTTATTTGGAATAAAATAATTGAGTAATAAGTCACAGAATCACAGGAAACAAAAAAGTGTCTTAAACTGGCCTACAAACACTGCAGAACTTCCTTTCTCCAAAAGTCCTGATGGGTATTCGTTGTTTCTTTTTTTTTTCTTTTTCTTTTTTTTTCTAACCAGTTAAGCAAAGGAGATGTCTCCACCAGCCAGGCAGGCTGTTCCATTTTTGGATGCACTAATGATGCCTTAAATTGGGCAGAAATCTGACTAAGGGTAGTATCTACACATTGTTTTCTTTCCTTTCAGGAACAGTAAAGAGCAAGCTCCAACGTGTGGTCAGTTAGACTCCCCAGACTGTTCTTATGTGAACAGCTGCCAACCTACGTGGATATACTGAGCAATGGGGTGTGTGACTCACATGCACCATTTTACATTCATATCAGTCACATCTCATCTTGTTGGTTTTAGCCCATAATTTTAGTCTGTCGATGTCAATTTAAGTTCAGAATGTGTGAGAGGCAGTGGTTCTTGTGAGTAGGCCAAACCATCAGGCATCAGAGTGCTAACAGAAGGGGTACTAGAAATTTCCCACCTTATTGTCTTTTTTGTCCATAGCCTATTTCCTTTGCCTTGAATGCTTTTCGCTCAGATGGTGAGATGGCTGGCTTGTATTTATGCATCTCTAATGAGACCTTCTGAGATACCAATCTTCATAAATCTTTATCACTTACTTATTTTATTTTCTTCACATCATTTAACACTCTCCTGAACCATCTCATTTAATAGTTGCTCATTGGTTGGTGCTTGTCTGTACCCATCCCTACCAGAGCACTAAGAGGAAGGACTGCCTGGTCTGATCTATACTCTCTCCCTAGGTCTGGAACTCTACCACTCATAGGTGGTGTTGAATGAATGAATGAATGAATGAATGAATGAATGGCTGCTAAGCTAACTGACCACAGGTAAATATTAGTTATTAAAGTGCCTTACTGTCCTGGTAAACAATATTTCAAGCATTCATGGATTTATTAGCCCAGAAAAATATACTGTTCTGACCTCCTATACAAGAAACTGCTGTCATGATACCTCAGGGGTATTAACTGACATTTCTAACAGTCTAGGAACACACAGATTTATCTGAGTAGAGGTAAAATGGATTGTGTAGATGACAAGCTTCCAATGTGATCTCACAGACATGGATAAAGCAATTCAAGCTATCTCAAAAAGGTGCAGACTAAACAGAGGAGTAAAAGGAGCACAGGAATCCCACCTTAAATATACCATGAAGCAACCTATCATACAATGTAATACTTTTAATATTCTGAAAACAGATAAGCAAGCAACCAGCTGACACAGGTCTTCTTTATTTCTATTATTTAAAATAGCGATCATTTAGTTATGACTGAGAGGGCATTCCTCTATTGTGGTAAAACAATGCAGGGTTCAAGTAAACCCCAGTTACGGATCAGTGGAATGCAATTTAAAGCATTTGGGATCTTGCTTCTGTAGAAGAGATGTATTATGTTCTATTTAAATTCATTGTACATTACAAAAGCTATGAAAAAATGTTGAAAAAGATAAATAGAAGGACCGACTAGATTACTCTTGTCACATAAGGCCTGAGCATTCAGATAAAGCAACGTTAGATTAATAAGAGCTTTAAAACCACAGCAATTTCTATCCTGAAACTTCTTAAGATCTGATGCACTTCTTTTTTTTACCTTTCAATTTGGATGGAAAGTTTCTGTATGTTTTTTCTTTTAAAAATAAACTGAAGGGTTCTTATACTGTCTTTAGCAGATAGCTCATAGAGTCATAATAAACCAAGCAATCACTGTTAAATTTTTTATGAGTCTAGTAACTAATTTTGGATATCCTTATATTCCATTCATGAGTATATGAGATTAAAGAAAGAATACATTCGGTTATAAGCAAAATAAAATAGTTAATGTTTGCAATAAGCTATGTTGGGCATCTTGGTTAGGTCAGAGTCTAATTTATGAATGCAGTTCACCCCTGAACAACATGGGTTTGAACTGCTTAGGTCCACTTATACACAGAATGTTTTCAAAACAGTAGTAAGTCTTGGGGAGTCAAAAGTTATATGGGGATTTCTGACTGGAGGGGGTGCCTCTAACCCCCACATTGCTCAAGGGTCAACTGTATTGTATTTATAAGAGGAAATATTCTGCCTTTCGCTCAATCCAGAAACCTCTTTCCTGAATATGAATATTTAACTCCTGAGGTTTGCAAAGTTGCTCCTCACAATAAAAGGATCGATTTTGCCCCCACAAAGATTTATACAGAGACAGAACAGGGGGCTGACAGATTGAGGTGAGGAGTCATGCAGCTGGAATGTCAGGTTGGAGATGGAGACAGAACTGCAGAAAGTTCCACAGCCTTATCGTTCTCCATAAGTAAAACGTATCCTAGTACAGCAAGAGGCTGAACGCCATGAGGGAAATGTCCTGTGCTTACAGTGTAGGAGAGCAGGCTCACCCACAACTATTACCATGCGTGAAACAGTGGTAATATGAACTGTCTGGGTGCCAGAGCCTGACCGAGGTGGACACTTTGCATCTGGCCATCTGCTGCAAGGGCCACCTGTCCACTGTGCTGGCAGCACCATACACAGACCCACATCCAGACCTAGATTTAAGCACAGGCGCATTATTACTTCCCCCAGAAAATTGAGACACTCTAGCACATCTTAGGCAAACTTTTTGACTCAAGGGCCACAATGGGTTCTTAAACTGGACCGGAGGGCCGGAACAAAAGCATGGATGGAGTGTTTGTGTGAACTAATATAAATTCAAAGTAAACATCATTCCATAAAAGGGTACGGTCTTTTTTTTTTTTAGTTTTATTCATTTCAAACGGGCCGGATTGGGCCCGCAGGCCGTAGTTTGCCCACGGCTGCTCTAGCATATCTTAAAACATGGAGAAAGGAAGGGATGGGGGGAAATACATGAGTGAGTGTGGCAGCGTGTTTTCCTCGCAGGCACGTTCAGCTGCAGGCGTGAAGGCGTGAAAGGGGTAAGAATCTGTATTTAGGCAGGGCTGTGGTTTAGTGAATTGCGTGCAATGATCTGAGAGAGGGATAAGGCACTTGCAAGCACATGCAAAGGAGTAATTACAATAACTGCCTACAGAATTACAATAACTGACCCCAGAATTTAAGATGGACAGGAAACTGAGTGAGGACATCAATGAGATAAGGGAAAATGAAAATATGGTAGGATCAATGAACTGGGTGTCCAGGTGGGGTCAAAGAAAAGCTGGAATTGGGATACTAGAGACAGTAAGCTAGAAGGACAGAGGAGATGGTCAGAGAGAAGGATGTTTAAAGTGAGACTATGAAGAGCCTACAGGTAGTTATTGGTAACAGCAACTGGAATGGCTGAAACAGGTTATTAGGTAAAAATCATTGGTCTAGACTCGCAGTGGTAGGCAAACTCATTAGTCAACAGAGCCAAATATCAACAGTACAACAATTGAAATTTCTTTTGAGAGCCAAATTTTTTAAACAAACTATATAAGTAGGTACACTGTTATTAGCTTAATTAGGGTTCTCCTAAGGCTTAGGAAGAGCCACACTCAAGGGTCCAAAGAGCCGCATGTGGCTCATGAGCCACAGTTTGCCGACCAGGGGTCTAGAGGAGTTCAATAAAGACACCATGATGATGAAAAGGCCATCTACATGTATATGGAAACTGCCAAGATGGAATACAGGTGTAGTGTTAGAGAGTGTGGCAAAAATTAGGAGTTCAAACTATTGAGGAATCTAGATGAACCACCCAGAGGTCTGTGGATCAAAATAACAATGAAGGGCAGTGGGCAGTATAATCTGAAGACATGGAGTTTAAAAGATATTTTTAAAATAGTTCTTAAAACTAGCGAGTCTAAAACATGTAAGTACTAATTTTTCCTTTTTATTAGGGATATTTTCTCAGTAAGAAAAACTCTACTATTACCATTAAAATCCCAAATTATAAAATATTACATGAATATTCACATTTATATATTCATTTTCCAAGAAAAATTGTACCTAATATGCAGAACACCAAGCCAATTTACAAAAAAAGTTAACAGATAAGGCATTTAATACTAAACTTACATAAACTAAAATCATGGCATTAGATATAGACAGAAATTCTTAGATAAGCTAAATTTAACAGTATGCTGACATCATGCACTCCTTATGGTTTATGATAAGTAAAAGAGCATATTGATGTCCTCAGTAATTGCTGGAAATTCATTTCTAATTTACAGAGACCTAACACCCCCATTCTCAGAAGGTATGTGCTGAACCCTGTTTATATATGCTTTATATAAGGTTTTGTAGAGTTATATGTGTTTTGATAAAAACAGACATCATATGCTTAAAACTAAAATTCCTTGATGAACAATAAACAGAAATCAGTTTCAACAAACCCTCGCTGGATCTGATTGAGCGCAGTGCAGCTGGTAAACTAAGAGGTGATTTAGAAAGATTCACAATCATTCAGTAAAATCCATTTTCTGCTGAAGTAATGAAAATTGCCAGCTGTTTTCAAGAATGTTTTACATATGAAATATGCTGTGTATGCTTATATATTTTTATTTAACTAAAAACATTTTTTTCCAACACGAAATTCAGACCACAGATACTATTTGGAAGCCATGTGATTCTGTAATGTTTATGCAACTAGTTAAATACATGTTAGTTTCTTGTGTAATAGATGGTCTTAATACACTTACACATTGACTGGCCCTTCCCTCATGCCCCAAAGACCCATTAAAATAACAGAAAAGATATTATGCATAGAATGAAAACATACTAGCAAGGATAATAAGAAAGGGTGCCATCACTTGACTAGAGCTTTAACAAACTCTGGAAGCATGAAAATGAAGCAGGTGGGGTAAGACTATGGTTGCATCTAAGCATGGGAGACACTACAGCCCAAGACAATAGAAGTACCTGGTAAAAAAAAAAAAAAAAGAAAGAAGAAGGGAAGGGAAGGGAAGGGGAGGGGAGGGGAGGGGAGGGAAAAGAAAAGAAAAGAAAAGAAAAGAAAAGAAAAGAAAAGAAAAGAAAAGAAAAGAAAAGAAAAGAAAAGAGAAAAGAAAAGAAAAGAAAAGAAAAGAAAAGAGAAAAGAAAAGAAAAAAAGAAAAGAAAAGAAAAGAAAAGAAAAAAGAAAAAGAAGTACCGGGTAAGTTCTATTCTTTCCAAGAGAGCCAGAGAGACTATTGAAGCTAGAGCACAAACAGGCCAAGGGGACACCATCAGTATAAGTCATTAGGGAATTGCATTCCCAGCAGGTGGGCTGCCTGAAATCCCATCTCCCTCTTCTAAGGGGTGCTATTGGAAGCTTGGCTTTTACGCACAGAGTGAGGTCAGAGAACCTCGTCTCGTGCTACCTGTCTAAGAAAGTCTCCAGGAACAGTTTTGGACTCCAAGAAGCAGCAGAGTAGAACCAGAGGTAACACTGGACTCCGCATCTCGTGGAAGGTGAGGTCCGATGCCTGGGAGTGAATCCAGGAAAGCCAGTCTCCCTCAAAGCAAGGCCCTCCTTACTGGGCAGCACCTTGACTTCCCACTGATGTGTGTTCCAGGAAGCCCAAATGCTAACCTCTCTAAGCCAATACCCAGCTTTCCTTGTCAAGGAAGAGGTCGGATGGGGGTCTCTATTCAAGTACAGAGAAACCGGTACAAGCTACCTATGGTAATCAACCTTATCTTTCATTCATATATATGAATCAACAACCAGAAATCACTAGAAATTTTAGGAAAAAACTGAACAGTGTACAAACAAAGAGAACAACTTAGCCAAGAAGAAATAGAGCTATTTCAGGAAACTACTGGAAAGAACGTTGCATTTATAAAACAGGAATTTTCTGCCATGAAACCCGAGAAATCTGAAGCAGATAAAGAATTTGTGAGGATTAAAATAGTATGGTTAAAATCAAAATATATATGGAAGGACTCAGTAAATTTGAGGCAATATTAGTGATCTAAAAATAAAAACAGAATAAATCTAATGATAAAACAAAATTACAAAAAGATGGGGAAATATAAATTAAGAGGCATGGGAGTAAGATATGGAAGGCCCAACATCCTTTTAAGAAGCATTTCAGAATAATAAAGTGAAAATGCAGATAGGAAAATTTAAAGAAATTAATAAAAACTCCCTAAGCCGAAGAGATAACCAAAGCATCAGACTGTAAGATTAATACTGACTCAAAAATACATTCTAATAAATACTGTACAGTTTCATATTGACAAATATACTAAAGGCCATATAATTTGTGGGATACAGTACAAAATGAAAATGTGGGGCCCCTTGTTCAAAAATGATGAAGAATTTAAAGATAGTGAGAGCAGAGCATTAAATCAAGTACGGAGACCTCTGAGCGCGGGGGCCTGTGTGACGGCCCAGGTCACAGCCCCACGAAGCCAACCCCGGCTAAAGGAATGTTAAGAGTTGCTGAGTCAAATACTGCTGTGCTGTACACTGCTTTTTTTCAGTAAATTTCCCCAGTGCTAAAACTGCATGTTTAGCAAAACAACTCAAATATAGCATGAATATCTCAAGAGTACTGGAAACTTTTTCAAAGTGTATAAAATCATTTCTTTGATAGGAATTATATAAGTGAATGCTTCTGGACCAAAATAATAAGTCTGTTTTGTGGTAAAACTACTGGATTTTCAAAATAGTTTTCCAGTATACTATGTTTGCTCCTGATAATTGTTTGATTACATATTCCTTTAGGCTTATGCTAATCAACCTACCAGCATATATTTAACATAAATGAGATAGTGTTCACAGATACCAATCACTATTTCAACTGCAAGTGAATTCTAACTAGCTTTGTTTAAGCAGACCTATTTGGTTTTTAAATTAACTAAGAGGCCCTGAAGATTTCTAATAGTTAAAGTGGCTACAGAAAAAATCGTAGATTATTTTTTAGTATCTTTGTATTCCTATAATCTATGTTTCAGGGTTGTAAACTGTGGTACATATACTTTGCTTTTCTTTAGAAATATGCCATGAATAAAAGCATAGAAACAGTCTAAAAGAAACCCATAAAAATAAAATATTCAGTGACAATTCAGAGGACAAAATGAGCGTTTCTTAAATAGGGCAGCACAATTAAGTAATGCATTTCAAAAGTAAAAATGTGCAACCCAATTCAGCAATTCAAACATGACAACTATATAAGGATATTTATTGACCACTATGTAAAATAAAGATAGTGAATAACCTAAAAGTCTATTGATAGGATTTTGGCTAAAGAAGTTATTACACACCATATTTTGGAATATCTTAACAATTATGAAAGAGAATAAAGCAGTCTATATATACTCAAATGGATCTTTTCCAAGTTTAATTGCTAAATGAAAGAAACACTTAGAGAGTTCACTTATGATTTTTGAGATAACGATGCATAAAACTGCAAGTTGGGACACTAATTAGGATGGCATTTAGGAAAATATGGGGATTGAAACGAGAATGGAGAAATACCTCGGAGGCTAGGAGAAAGGAGACGGTCTCAGTGTAAAAGCAATGAAGGGAACTAGGTGAGAGAATCAGAGTGATATTCTGAGATCGCTAGAACTGGAGAAGGCTAGCAAAACAATCTGGAAAAACTTCTCACTTTACAGATGAGGGAACTGAAGACCACCAGGATGAGCTGAGCTGTCTGGGCTTACAAAGCCACCAGGAGTCGTGCTGTAGACTGCTATGATTATTAATGATTAATGTCATCATTAACATTTTAGGAACTATAATACATTTAGAAACATTCAAGAAACAGACACTGAGCCTTTTGTTTTTCTTTAATCCTACGCCAAATCCCCTGCTAGGGCCCGAGAGATATTGGGATGAAGAGGACGTATCTCCTACTGTTTGGTGGCAAAGGGGGAGGGGGGGCGGGGAGGCAGGGATTGAGACAAAGATATGCTCCCAAGGGTTCCATTGAGTGTGAAAATTGCTAAACTTCTGTAAGTACAGCCTCCCAAGAAAGAGATATAGTGTACAGTTTTATTAGATGTAAAGTAGTTCCATTAAAAGTACCCAGCATACTTCTTATTTCCCTGCCTTCAGGATCTGCAGATTTCCTTATCACTGAACCTCTTAGACAAATATGTTTATTTTCTACCCCACAACATCAAACTCCAGTATAGGCACTGGAAGCTCACTGGCTTCCTACTGGGCCTTCCCAACTCCCCGCCCCCCCCCCCCTCACCTCCTTTGCCTGCTATTATACAGCTGTTCTAATAATATAGTTCTAATACAATAGTTGTCCATAAACTCCTAAACCACAAGGACATGGGCTCATACGTATTTCTAAATTTCTCATAGTACATATTGCTGACTTGTACTAATCAGGTCAGACTGTTCATTTTTATTTTGTTTGTTTGACATGCTGAGGCAAACATGAGAAGTATAAAACAGACTACATTCCTTGACATCAAAGAGCTCACAATTAGTATTTGACCAGCGATTCATACTAGGAACAGGAGGCCCCATTCCAGATGTTCAGAATCTTGAATCCTTGATTGGAGTGCCTGTGTGCGAAGTTGGATTCAGAGAGGTATCAAAACAAACGTATATTTTTCTACCTTCCTCCAGTACAGCTATATGTCCAGGGAAAGCCCCATGCTCTCTTCTTTGTTTGTGTCCCTCAGAGTGTGACAATGTTAATCCCTGGGCACACAAAAGTTGCTCACTGATTGTTATAAAAATCCCTATGTATATTTTCCACATATTTTTACTGAATATGATATGAAGGAATTCACATTACTGCCTTTTTTGTTGTTGTTAAATTCTCCTTAAAGCTATTTAGTACGTTGTTTCATGTCCTATCCTAGAAAAACTATGATTTAAGCTATAAAATTTAACAGTATCTTCACATCACTAGCATTCTACCTAGTATGATTCATTTGATTATAGGGATACCTACTGCATTTACAAATAAGCTGATTCTTTAACAGTTAATATGTACTATAGCATGGCCTTCTCTCTCAGAGGGATATAATTCAAGAAATTAAATCTTAAGCATACAATTAAGTGAGAGGTTCCATAACTACTAGTGGCCACTAGATGGCAACAGCAGAGATGTCGTTATTTTTAGCACTAAATTATTGAGACACTGCCTTCACCTGAAATAAGAAATTATGAGCTTACTACAAAGCATATGAGCTCAAAACAAGATAAAATTCATCACTAAAATTGTAGGAAATTTTATAAATTTAGAAACAAAATTGCTTTGTACACTACTTGGCACTTTAAAATCAGGCCATAATTGCCAAAGAAAGTGTGTTTCCTCTCTTAGAACAAGCATGCTTACCCACTCAATGTCACTCTCTAGGGTATTATTCTTGAATCCTTCTGCACCCTCTTTCCCACAGGTAGCCAAATACTAAGTCTGACTGCTGGTACCTCTTAATTCCATCTAGAATCTCCATCCTCTCTAATCAGATGTCACTCCCTTATCCTAACCACCCATCCTCTCTCCCCTAGATCACCGACATGTCCTCCTCTTCTAATTCTCTCTTCTCAAACTCTACACTGAAATAACTTGCTTCCTTTAGTAAATCTTCTTCTAAAGGTTGTCCTTTCTCTATTATTTGCCATGCTGTTGATTTCCCTTCCCTATGCCATCCTTAGGAAGCCAAGTGAGAGTGAAAGTCATGCAGAAGCCTGATTTTTAGGCTGTGAAATAGCTTCCAATTTGTCACTGCAGGTGGGAAAGAAGGTCCATTGCAAAATTCCTCATTTTCACTGATCTCACATTCCCATGCCTTGTTCCACCAAAAAAATGTAAGATATGCTTCATATCCTCCATTTATTTATTGCAACAATGAACAGTTCTGCCAAGAAGAATGCGTCAATTCTCCACACTTGTATATCTGATCATATTACGAAAGCCAGCATTCCTTGTAATTAATGGAATTATTGTGAGACTACCCCTCCGTTTCAAAGGGGCTAAACTTAGCCAGCACCCACTAATACCTAAATTCAACTCATGGTACTCACAAAAAGGCTATCCAGTTATAAGACATTCACTAAACATGTAGATATACGTCAATTTCAGTGTTCTGTATGTCCAGCCCCAAATAATTAGTTTAATGCATGAGTGAGCATGCTTTGTTTTACAGCTTTGTTTTACAAATAAAATAAAATTTTGATTAAATGGATTAAAAAATTAAGAAAGTAATGTGTTTCTCTAATATATTCCTTGGGAAACCTTTCCAAGGTCAACATTCTTTCCTTGGGCTTTTTCCAAAGCTTAGTCTTATTCCGAGAAGCCAAGAACATGATGTTATCACTTTTCAAAATCATAATAACCTATGAGAGAAAATAAGACTGCAATCCCTAACGTAGGCTACTCAAACCAAAAAGAGACTGAGGATGAACTGGGGTCAGTCTCCTTTAAAGTGGATTCTCAGAAGCTATCAATTTTTATACATTTAATTAAGGATTTTTTTAAAAGTAAAGCATAATTGGGAGTAAAATGTATTTGGTAAGCAAAGTTATTTTCTAACAAAATTTTATCTGTAATATATTCAAAAACTTTCAAAAGAAAAATAATAGTTTTGGCAGAACATTACATTTTTATATTTTGGGAAAATACACAAAAAGTTACAAAGGCCAATCCAGCAATCATTCTTGTACTCAAAACTCAAAAGTGCCACAACTTATGGGAAGCTAATATATTTTATAAATGAACTTACATATCAGGGGAAAAAAATGGACTATATTATAAAGATACTGAGACAAGTTGCTTTCTATATATTTAAGACCTTTAAAATTAGATTCCTAATTCAAACCACATACAAAAATAAACTCGATTTATTAAAGTGTGGAGAAAAAAAGAAAAAAATGTAAGAGAAAATATTTGTGGCCTCAGGGGAGGAAAATATCTTATTGATAAGAAACAAAAATCGTAGTAAAAAAGGGAAAAATTCATAATTTTGAAATCTGAATTTATACACTCTTCAAATCAGTTACCCTTTTTATCAATAAAACCAATTGATTTTATCCAATGTATTTTACTTGAGTGAAAAGTTATATGAATTATTCAGCATTTATTAGTGATGTTCATCAATTTTCCTGGTTTTCCCCTTCTGGGCACACTGCAGAATTACACTTTCCCCCTTCCAGGGGGCTTTGGATTTGCGTTGGACAATGAAATGTGAGCAGAAGTGATGTGTGTCAGTCTGGGCAGAAGCTTTTAGAGCCAGTGCACTATCTGCCATGCTTTGGCCCTCTGTGGTGGGCCAGCCTTATTTCAGACAGCAGAGGTTCTTGAATGAAGATGCTGGAGACCAGACTTACCACTGACCAAGATGAAAACTGAGTAAGAATGAGAAATAAGCCTGGCCGGTGTGGCTCCATGGTTAAGTGTCGACCCATGAACCAGGAGGTCACAGTTCGATTCCCGGTCAGGGCAAATGCCTGGGTTGTGGGCTCAATCCCCCGTGTGGGGCTTGCTGGAGGCAGCCAATCATGATTCTCTCTCATCATTGATGTTTCTATCTCTCTCTCCCTCTCCCTTCCTCTCTGAAATCAATAAAAATATATTTTTTAAAAAGAGTGAGAAATAAATGTTTGTGGTTCAAGCCACTGAGATTCTATGGATGTTGGTTACCGTCAGTTTGATAGCGATATGACAGTATTATGCTGGACTCTGCTAGCAAGTGACAGAAACCCAAATCAAAGTTGCTGAGAAAAGAAAAGCAACAAGCAGCTAACAAGGTCCAACTGGAGAGGAGGAAAGACCTCTAGGGACATCCACGGTTACCTTCCTCTGACTCTCCTCGTCGCTTTTCTGAGCCCACTGGCCTCATGGCTCCTCAACCAGCCTGTTTCATGGCATGGTGGCAGGGGAATGGGCAGGGGGCATGGCCACCAGCACATCAGGACAGCCTTGAGTTTTGGGGTGGTAAAACATTTCTCCTTTGTAATTTGAATTTGAAAACTTTTGTGACAGACCTCTAGTCTAGATGACCCAGACATGGCCTGGGTCCCATGCCTGGGCAAGTTACTGTGGGACAAAGGAAGTTTTATCCTAAGATCATAACTTCTCCTGTGGTTTTTATCAGAATGAAAGGAAATATTCCATGGGAACACTTAACTCATAGTTAAGTAATACTACCTATTATTAATATGATGACTCTGATGATTAGTTTTATGTGTCAACTTAGCTAGACCGTAGTACTCAGTTATTTTGTCTAATACTGAGCTGTTGCTGTAAAGGATCCTTGCAGATATGGTTAACATCTACAACCAGTTGACTTTAAGTAAAGGAGATTACCCTTGCTAAGGTGGGTGGGCCTCATTCAATCAGTCTAAAGCAGTGATGGCGAACCTTTTGAGCTCGGCATGTCAGCATTTTGAAAAACTCTAACTTAACTCTGGTGCCGTGTCACATATAGAAATTTTTTGATATTTGCAACTATGGTAAAACAAAGACTTATATTTTTGATATTTATTTTATATATTTAAATGCCATTTAACAAAGAAAAATCAACCAAAAAAATGAGTTCGCCTGTCACCTCTGACACGCGTGTCATAGGTTCGCCATCACTGGTCTAAAGCCTTAAGCACAAACACTGAAGGACAAATTCTGTCTCCATGCTACAGCACTAACTCCTGCCTGAGCTGCCAGCCTGCCAGCCTGCCCTACAGGTTTCAGACTTACCAGCCTCTATAATTGCCTGAGTCCCTTCCTTAAAAGAAATCTGTCTTGGGTCTGTTTTTCTGGAGAACCCCTGGTTGATTCAGACTGCAACTACACTCACAGGTAACCTTCATCTCAATTTTATAGACAAAAACCTGAGCTTATAGGTGGTAGAAGTGAACTCAACTTCAGATTCCCTGGTTCCAGAGCTCATGGCCTGGGCGAGATAGAGGAACTGGATTTTCAAAACTTGGTAAAAGTCCTATCACAGAGAGAGAGAGAGAGAGAGAGAGAGAGAGAGAGAGAGAGAGAGAGAGAGAGAGAGAGAGAAGGGGGAAGAGAGAGAGAGAGAGAGAGAAAGGAAAGAATGGAAAAAAGACTGTCCTAGTTTTAAAGAATTCTACGTGATGCAGTCTCCATTCATAATCCCTTCTGATTTGTATTACCTCCTACTACCAGATCATCTGCCTTTGTGTATAGTATCTTATTGCCAGCTTTATCTTCTTGACCTACTTATGGGTTATGTAGAAAGCATGTAGCCACCACCTTCTAGCTCAAAAATTTTCATAGATTTAATCAGTCAAACTTGGCTACTTCTGACTTTCCAAGGAGAAGAAACTCAGTTCATCATTCTCAACTCTTGTACATGGAACTCAAATTTTAGGATGCTGGTCCAGGACACAGACCAGCAGACTCAGAGGCAGAACCCACATCCTCATCCTCAATCAAGTATATGCTCACTGTGTTCTGCTTCCTTCTCATTCCTTCCACAGTAAAAAAATCCATTATCAAAAGGAAAGATACAGCAGTGAGGGAGAAGGCAAAACACACTCAGATTAATGAAATATGATACATTAATCTGGAAAAATGGAGGAGTTGCCTTTTTACTAATAGTCATGGTGGTAGTGATCACTTTAAGAGGAACTGTAGCTCACCAAAATGCTTACTCATACGGCTTAATACATAAGCATCTTAGAAAAGAGGTTAAAAGAGGTTATCATTAGGATTATGAAAACCTAAGAATAATTTTCATCCAAAGAAACTGTCCTTGAACTAGATTTTCCTCTTATGTGAAAGGTAATATATTTCTTGCCATGTAAGTTCACCAATCCTTTTGAAAAACAGAAAAGAAATTGCCAAATCGCCTCTTCCATAAATCAAAGATCACTTTCTTTTATTTGGTCTCACCTTTAGATTTTTAATATATAACCCCTTGGATGAACAAGTCTCCAAGTACCTAATAAATTCTGAGTTCCTAAGCAACAATTTAAGAAATAGTGTCATCCATGCCCTTTACAATACAATAATTATAAAATAAATTCACACCTTTAAAAAGGGAGGCATGTGCCATGTACAGCAATGTGGACAGAGAGTATATTTAGGTGTTAGATTGGCTCAAAATCCTATATAATAAAGAGGTAATATGCAAATTAAACCTCACACCCTCACAAGATGGCTGCCTACAACCAGGCCAGCAGGGGGGTTAGTGAGCAACAACCAAATAACAAGCAGGCTGCATGGGGCAACCAGGCCGGTGGGGAGTGGAGGGCAGTTGGGGGCAACCAGGCTGGCAGGGGAGGCAGTTGGGGGTGATTAAATTGGCAGGGGGGCAGTGAGGAGCGACCAGGCCAGCGGGAGGGGCAGTTGGGGGTGACCAGGCTGGCAGGGGGGGCCCAAAGGGGTGACAAGGCCAGCAGGGGGGGCAGTTAGGGGCGATCAGGTTGGCATGCAGAGGTAGTAAAGGCAAAATCAGGCTGGCAGGGTTAGACAATTAGGGGCAACAAGGCAGGCAGGCAGGTGAGCAATTAGAAGCCAGTGGTCCAGGATTATGAGAGGGATGTCCGACTGCCGGTCGCCCCTAAACTGGCAGTCGGACATCCCCCAAGGGGTCCTGGATTGGAGAGGGTGCAGGCTGGGCTGAGGGGACCACCCCCCATGCACGAATTTCATGCACCGGGCCTCTAGTAAGCTTATAAGACATCATCACAATGCCTTACAGTCATCTATTTCTTTCTCTCTCTCATAGTCTAGCCCACATGCACTAGAAGCATAGTTCATACCTCACATCTAAGTAGTATTTGGTACCATACTAGGCACTTATGAAACCTCATTTAATTCACGGCAACTATGCAAGGATTATTATCATCACAGATGTGGAAAATGAGAAGTATCCCAAGATCATGGATGATGCTGAGCTACAGAGATGGAAACTGTCTTTGAATTTTATCCCATTCTTTTTCCTTGATACATTACAGGCTCCATTACAGGCTCACTATTCTACCTCCATTTTCCAGGAGAGGGGTGATTTTATAAATCTCTGTATAATAAATGCATACTAAAATCTGGATGCCATATCTTATTAGTAATGATAAAGCTTCAAGTCACTATATAACTAATGGATAGCACTCCCTATAATTGGTATTTTACAAGCATTCTTTATATATATATATACTAGAGGCCCAGTGCACAAAAATTTGTGCACTTGGGGGGGGGTCCCCCAGCCTGGCCTGTGCCCTCTGGAAGTCTGGGACCCCTCGGGAGATAATGACCTGCTGGCTTAGGCCTGCTTATGGGTGGCAGAGGGCAGGCCCAATCCCTAGGTGCAGCCCCTGGTCAGGCTCAGAGCAGGGCCGATTGGGAGTTGGGGCGCCGCCCCGTCATGCACAGAGCAGTGCGGATCGGGAGGTTGCGATGCCACCCTCAGTCACGCTCAGGGTAGGGCCAATTGGGGGGTTGGGGCACCGCCCCCTGTCACACTGAAGGCAGGGCCGATGGAGAGGTTATGGCTCTACCCTGTCACACACAGAGCAGGGCCGATCAGGGGGTTGGTGCGCTGCACCCTGTCAAACACAGAGCCGCAGGGCAATCAGGGGATTGGGGAGCTCCCCCCTCTCAGGCACAGAGCAGGGCAGATAGGGAGGTTGTGGCCCCGCCCCCTGTCACACACAGAGCCGCAGGGCGATCAGGGGGTTTGGGCGCTGCCCCCTGTCACGCTGATCCCGGTGCCAGGAGCTTCGCTGCTCCGCTGATCCCGGTGCTGGGAGGCATATTACCCTTTTACTATATAGGATAGAGGCCTGGTGCATGGGTGGGAGCCGGCTGGTTTGGCCTGAAGGGTGTCCTGGATCAGGGTGGGGGTCCCCACTGGGGTGCCTGGCCAGTCTGGGTTAGGGGCTGAGGGCTGTTTTCTGGTAGCGAGTAACTGAAGCTTCCAACCGCTCCTTGTTTTCTTTTTTTTTATTTTTTTATTCTGGGCCAGCTTTAGCTCTGAGGCCTCACTGCTGAAAACATCGATACAATGTTGCTAAAGCCCGGCTGAATGAAAGCCGGTTTCTGGGGTTTTGTTTATCTTCTTATTTGCAACATAGTACATAGTTGCTTAGAGTTGCAGGGCAGCGCAGGTGGGGAACGTTGGAGTCCTCCTTCACTGCAGCAAGCAAGTATCATGTTCGCTTCCAGCTGCCAGGCTGCCGGCCGCCAACTTGGCTGACAGTTAATTTGCATATACTCACTGATTAGCCAATAAAAAGGGTAGCGGTCGTACGCTAATTACCATGTTTCTCTTTTATTAGTGTAGATATGATATATATATATATATATATATATATATATATATATATCTTTATTGATTTCAGAGAGGAAGGAAGAAGGAGAGAGAGAGAAAAAAAAATGAATGATGAGAGGGAATCATTGATCAGCTGCCTCCTGTATGTCCCACACTGGGAATTGAGCCCGCAACGTGGGCATGTGCCTTGACCAGAATCGAACCATGACCTCCTGGTTCATAGGTCGACACTCAACCACTGGGCTACATGCATTCCTTATCAATTGACAATGCAAAAGGGTTGCAGTACAGTTCCTAGTGAGAAAAGGCTAATGTGAAACTTACAACACTGATGTAAAGCTCACAGAGCAGTGGTTCTCAAAGTGGGATCTCTGGACCAGCAGGTTGCACATAGACTTGGGAACTAGATGTGCATATTCTTGGTTTCCACTTCATATCTACTGAATCAAAAGCTCTGAGAATGGGACCTAGAATTCTGTGCTTTTTCCAAATGACTTTGATACATGCCAAAGTTTTGAGAACTGCTAGTTTAGTGTGAAACATCCATGGAAGATAGTTTAATGGATATAGGGTCCTTCTACTTCTCTAAAGCTATGTTAGACTCCACTGGGGCTCTGGAATTAAATACAATGAGGTTATCAAGGTTAAAGGATGAAGTTGCTAAATTCAAAATATAAGCAATTACATTTTATCCCCAAACCTTTTATACAATCTTTGCAAAGATTTTTCTCCATGGAATCTAATTAACAAAATAAACTGATGAACAGAGTGGATCCAGAGACATGGAAGCATGGGACAGAGTGTGGAATCTCGGAGGGAGGGTGAGTGGGTGGGTGGGAAGTAATCAGCCAAAGACCTTGTATGTATGTATGCATAACCCATGGATGCACACAGTGGGGTGGTGAGGGCCTAGGGAAGGGGGCAGGACAGGCTGGAGGGGGTTGATGGGGGAAAAGGAGGTCATATGTAATACTTTCAACAATAAAGATTAAAATAAATAAATAAATAAATGCTAATGTTCCCAGAAAAAAAAATGACTTTTCTCCATGGAATAATGAGCAAAAAGGGAGAAGAAACAATAAATTGAATGTCTGCTTTATCTGAAAAAAATAAAATTTCATGGGGACAAAAACCAGAAGCAATCTTCATGAAATTCATTACTGGAAATGATCGGTGGAAAATAACTATCAACAGGAAGCAATCAAGTATTTGCTGGGACACACTACCAGGAAATGGGAGTTGGTGCAAATCAGAAAGCTGCTCTCTAACAGCAAAAAAGTCATACAACAACTGTAGAAAGTTCAAGTTTGTGGGCTATTAAGTGTCTTTTACTAATTCAACCTAAATGCTCACACAGTGGAAGTGCAGTAATAGCATTTTTTATTGTTTTTAGTTCTGCACAATTATTAAGAGTGGCTTTCTATATGATTATTTTCTTTGGAAAAAAAATCATATCAAGTAGAGACATAAAGTACTATGAAGAAAATTCTATTTCTGTGTCTTCTACCATAGGAACTCAATTTCTTTTCAGGAACATTTTCCTCTTCCTCTCCACCACCACAGCTGCCCCCTTCTCTATTTCTAATGGCGTCTTCTTCATGTTGTATTCTTGATGTGCAGATGCATATTAATATATGCTAGGTGAGAAAATGAAATGCTTTGCTCCCTGACTTGAGAGGACACCGGATGGAGCACCCAACCTGGACTTATGCTCTCTTAAAACATACCACCTACCTAGCTTTTGCTTATTCTTGCCATACTATCTCCCTGAATTTAACCTGTTCTGTATTCAGTTCCTTCTGGCCACAGTTAACATTGCTAAATGATAAAGCGGCCCAGTCTGACAAGTCAGCGACTTGCCCCGTAAGATGAATCTTAATGCCTTTCCCTAAAGCAGCGGTTATCAATCTGTGGTGATGTTGCCCCTCAGGCACATTTTGTAATGTCTGGAGACATTTTTGATGGTCACGACTGGGAGGAGAGCTACTAGCATCTAGTCCATAGAAATGCTAAATATCTTGAAACCCATTTCCCTTCGACAAAGAATTATCTGGTCCAAAGTGTCAACTACACTGAGACTGAGAAACCTTGCCCTAATGCCATAAAGAGCATGGAAGTTAAAGATCTGGTGGGAAAGAGCATTTTGGAAGGAGGTGAAGGGAATGCCTTAACATTTCTCAAATCATAACACAGATCCAAGTGGAATTGGCAGTGACCTAAGGTCAGCCTCTCATGTCATGGACATTTAGGAGCTTACACAAGAAAAGACAAGCCATTGTATTTTTAAACTGTTAATATCATTAGGAAGTTGTAATGTTGTTTTGATGGTTTTTAAATATATTTTTATTGATTTCAGAGAGGAAGGGAGAG
The DNA here is from genome assembly GCF_000147115.1 of Myotis lucifugus. Lineage (NCBI taxonomy): Eukaryota > Metazoa > Chordata > Mammalia > Chiroptera > Vespertilionidae > Myotis > Myotis lucifugus. The sequence goes on from NW_005871125.1 coordinate 931,987, forward strand.
GGAGAGAGAGCGAGAGAAACATCAACAATGAGAGAGAATCATTGATTGCTGCCTCCTGCACGCCCCGCACTAGGGATTGAGCCCACAACCCCGGACATGCGCCCTGACCAGGAATCAAACCGTGATCACCTGGCTCAAAGGTCGATGCGCAACCACTGAGACATGCTGGTTGGGCTGCTTTGGTATTTTAAACATAGGATAGAAATGGTGGAGATGTTCCAAAGATGACAGAATATTCAAAAAGCAACAGTTGCAAGCCTGACAATATAATACTGGCTGTATATGAAAGGCTGGGATTTAGTGGATTAATCAGAACCTAAATAGTTAACCCCTAAAAGGCTCCTCTTTGGACAATTAAAAGTTAGAGCAGGACTTCTGAATACAGATCATGAAGTTTACTGTGTCCCCTTCTTGTTAGAAAATTGCCTAATTTTCCTCCTTCAGATAATGTGACAATTAAACTAGCCAATATAGTCAAGCTCCTTGTTGCACTTCTTAAAATATTCAGAAAAAATATGAAGTATTCTTTCATTAATCTGTTCTTGTACTAGATAACTGAAACCTTTCACGCTTTATTCATTATAATTTCTTCTAGAATTAGTAATGGTAATTCTGTCACCTCAAAGCCTTCTTTTTCCAAGAACAAGTTAATGTATTAGCTTTCATCTTTTTGCTTGCATTTTATTATTTAATTTATTAATATGAACTTTCATTGGAATTTAGCCTTCAGGTACATTTTGACACGTAAAAAGGAGTTAATGTTTTCCCAAAAGAATCTTCTGAAGCCAGTGCATGTGTTGTAAATCTTAATGCCTTGAATATATATGTATATATACACACACATATACACATATATATAAGTGTATGTGTGTGTGTGTGTTTCTTTCCAAATTGTCTTACAGGTGAAATATTTGCTGAGCTCATCAATGTCTTACATACGTCTATTTACCAAACAGTATGACTGAATTCAGTCAATGTGGCAAAAGTGGTTTTTATGTCAATTAAATAGTGATGCATTCAGTACGCCCCAGTGAGAACCAAGACATTGGGCCTGCATTCATCTAAAAAAACCCGTCAACTGTTTTGCTGACTTGTCATCCACTGAGCCAAATGATGATAAAAACGCACTATGTTGAAAGCAGGAAATTATCCTAATCAAAATGTCACTTCCGAAAATATCTTTTTAGAAATGACAATACTGTAAACAGAAATTTCCAAAGTGACAATTAAACATAATTAACTGCTAGATTTCTCTTCAAGCTTCTTTCATTCTCTACAACATATTTTTCTGGTACATCTTGTTCCTGTCAGGGAAAAATGTGGCTACCATTTTTTTGTTTTTAATGTAGTAAGTGAATTTAAAGGCATATTGGTCCATATTATAAATCTTAATGACTGTCAAGATATTTTCTCTAACCATAAGCAGAGCCTGGGATTCACATGCAACAAGACAAAAGGTGAGGGAGTAATTAAAGGAAGGTCCAAGCTGTGGAAGCCACAGAAGGAAAGAGAATGGATGAAGTTGCAGAATAGTACCAATGGGATAAAGGGAGAAAAGCAAGAGTCACAACAATGGTTAAAATGATATTCCAATAGATTTTTGTCTAAGTCAATACTGCTATGAAGGAGGGCAGGGAGAGGAAGAGGGAGAGAAACTCTGTGCTTGGCTAATCTACCCGCAGGAATGTGGACATTCTTCCTTCGAAGGGAGGAAAATAGGTCCTTCCTGGAGTTTCATTCAGAAGAGAGTCTGATTCTTGCCACCAGGAATGGACGGGGCCTGGGATTGACAGCTGATGTAAACAAAGTCTTTGATTCTCTATTATCCATGACTGGCTAAACCAGTCCATCATCTCATTACTCTTCAAACAATGATTAGTTATAGGCTATTGTTTACAAACTAGAGTAATAGTCAATTTTAATTAGTGGATTTATATACGTATACGTATTACAGAAAAACCGGAGAAGAACCAAGCAACACTTAGAGAGATGGAGTTACATTTATTATGTGCGGGCCCAGAGGAAAATGTCTCTCAAATTCTGGGTGAAATCACACAGGAAGTTTCCCGTATTTATACTATCTTACCCTCTTTGTCTCCCCAATATGGGTTTTTTCCGGTTCCCTTTGCAAGTTCTTAAAGGGCCCTATGTGCTGGCGCTTTGAGACCTCACCCAAAGGCTTGGCCTGGTGCCAGTGCTGATAACTTCGTCTGGGGAAGGTTTAATGGCCTCTCTGAAATGGGAGTAGTCTTATTTTCCTTATTATTTAAGCCAGCAAGCATTTACAGAAGCCAGAAATAGCAGGGTTAAAATTTCAAACAGCAATTTTTATATAAGATGGATGCTTCATATGTAGCTTATTAATATGAATAAAAGCATGTAAGTGTGATTATTTTGTTAGTATGGCAAGTCTTTCTTTGAAAACCCTAAGGTATAACTTTTAAAAGGCATTTAATAATATATAAGGAATTCACATATATGTTTGATGCCTCATTTTTTCTTCTCATTTCAAAGATAACCCTTCACCTTTTGAAATTTATAGTATTATATTTCTATTTTTAGCTGGATGTTCTTAATGTCAGCCTTTATATATTGGTCTAGACTTCAGATTTTAAAAATAAGTGTCCCTCACAACAAACACAGGCATCCCAAACTCTCTATTTCTTGTCCCCCAATTTACCTATCATATATGATCATTGTTGAAGATGTCTAAGGTTGCAAGCAACAGAAAACCCAGTTCTAACTAGCCTAAATAATAAAGGCAACTGACTGTCTTACTCAGCTAGACAGACTTCTAGTTGGTTGACTGAAGTGCTTACTAACATTACCAAGGATTTCGCAAGGATCTGGTCATTTCTGCTTCTCTGCTCTGCTCTCCATTCTGTGGGCTTCATCCTGAAATAGGCTCCCTACATTGTTGTAGGAGAAACTTCAACCTAACTCTTCCCAACAAATCAAAGCATCGCGAAGATAAGCAGGCAAGGGATTTATTCTGAAGACTATTATCATTCAAGCATAAACATGGAAAACAGAGTATATATATGCAATATGTTGTAATCTTTTAAGGATTTTTTGGTTTTGGTTTTATCTGTTACATTAAAATACAGTTGAATTTACAGGCAGGGACAGAGTGAAGTAAAATGAGAGGAAAGGAGACAAACACACAGTGCATAACAAGAAAGGCAGGGAGCCAAAAGGAGGAAGTGCAATGAACCTACAGGTTTTAGAGCAGTGGTTCTCAACCTTCCTAATGCCGCGACCCTTTAATACAGTTCCTCATGTTGTGGTGACCCCCAATTTCATTGTTACAAATTGAACATAATTAAAGCATAGTGATTAATCACAAAAACAATATGTAATTATATATGTGTTTTCCGATGGTCTTAGGACCCCCAAAGGGGTCTCGACCCACAGGTTGAGAACCGCTGTTTCAGAGGATCTGGCCCCTGCCACTGTCCAGCCACATCCTGCAGCATTCCTCCCTAATTCTCTACTCCCGAGGCATACTAGCCTTATTACAGTTTCAATAAGCCAAGCATCTCACTGCATCAGGGCATTCTTCCACCCTGTGATATATTGTATCATTCCTCTGCCCAAATCCTGTTCGCACTCTTTCTTTCAACTTATAAACCTATTAAGTCAGTGATGGGGAACCTTTTGAGCTCAGCGTGTCAGCATTTTGAAAAACCCTAACTTAACTCTGGTGCCATGTCACATATAGAAATTTTTTGATGTTTGCAACCATAGTAAAACAAGGACTTATATTTTTGATATTTATTTTATATATTTAAATGCCATTTAACAAAGAAAAATCAACCAAAAAAATGAGTTCACGCATCATAGGTTCGCCATCACTGTATGAAGTCCATGTCCTGCCTTATTGTCACTGCCTGAAGAAGCCTTCCATAACCTACCAAGGCTTCATGAGATGAGGTCCCTTGTTTTTAAGCACTCACAAGAGCTGTACTTTTCCTCTCTCTTCTCATACAATAAAAATTAAATACCTATCTAATTTTGTTTTATTTTATGGCTGTCTTTTCTAATGGACTTCATGATCTTTCTTTCCTTCCTTCATTCACACAGCAAACACATGCATTGTTCAAGGCCCTGCCCTGCGGGTACAAACATAAACAGAACAGAAGAGGGACCTTGGCACTGTCTCATGCAGCTTGTGTATCCTCAGCACCTTGGTGCCTAGCACAGTCAATGGTTGATTGTGGCTACTCCTTAACATTTGAGGCTAGATGATGGTTGGATTAACGGAGGGAGATTATGAGTTATAGGTAAATTAAAGGACCTGATTCAAACTTAGATGTGCCTGACTCTAAAGCCCATTCTCTTAACTAGTTGGCAATCCAGCCAAATGCATCTCTGAATTATCTATAATAATAAAAGCATAATATGAAAATTGACCGAACGACCGAACAGCAGGATGACCATCTGGACGACCTTCCAGATGACTACACTATGACACGCACTGGCTCGAGGCCAGCCAAGGTGGGTGTGATGTGATTGGTCAGGGGACCCCGCCATTGCCCCACAATTGCCACACTGAGGGAGGCCCAGACCACCCTCTGTGGGGTGATCGATGGGGGAGCTCCGCAATTGATTGCCCCAAAGAGGGAGGCACAGGCCAGCCAAGTAATCATACCCCATGCCTGTCGCCTGCAGAGGGAGGCAATAGGTGGCAGGGGGCAGCACTGCACAGATGGCAAGCAGTGGCAGTGGCAGTGGGGGCAGAGCCAGCTGCCAGCACCTGGAAGAAGGAAAGCCCCAATAAGCCCTGATCACCAATCAGGCCTAGGGACCCTACCCGAAAGGTCCAGGATTGTGAGAGGGTGCAGGCCAGGCTGAGGGACACCCTCCCCCACTCCGTGCACAAATTTCATGCACTGGGCCTCTAGTTTAAAATAAGAAGTGTCTTCAAGTATATTCATACTTTTGTTACCAATTAACACCCAGACCAGTGCTGGCCATATAAGTGCCCACTAAATTTCTATGATAACTCCTAGATTATAATAGATAAAAACATGTATTTTAGATAGTTGGTGATTTAAATAGTTGTGGTTTTTTTCCTAAACAAAATAATACTCCCAAGGACCAACTCTGTAAGCAATGCTTCATGAATCAGCTTTCAAGATTAAAGGATTGCCTTGTCTTGTGTCATCCTGTTTATTTTCTGGAGTTTGACAAAATGGTTAATGGCACAAGAACACCAATAGAAGCAGAAAGAAACATATGAATAATCTATACAATAAGTCATTAGCACAACTATACCATGCTCCTCCACTTAGTGGTTGGAGCAAGCAGTGGTGTCCTAATGGGGTACACATGGCCATCTGTTAGGGAATGGAAGAAAATATTAGACTTATACTTTGATATATTTTTATTTCATCTCTTGAAAATGTCCTTGTTTACATGTTTTATTGTGCATAAAATGTATTAACACATTTGTATATGCTTATAATTTAGACATGAACATAAATATTGTGGATGCATAAACAAACATTTTTATGAATAGGGTTGCATGATCAAAACATTTGGACACCACTGAGTTAGAACATGATGTAGGCAAAGCCCAGGTCAAAAATTCAATTTCCGCCTGATTGGCATGGTTCAGTAGCTGAGAGTCGACCTATGAACCGGGAGGTCATGGTTCTATTCCCGCTCAGGGAACATGTCCAGGTTGCGGGCTCCATCCCCAGTGGGGGGCAATGCAGGAGGCAGCTGATCAATGATTATCTCTCATCATTGATGTTTCTATCTCTCTCTCCTTCTCCCTTCCTCTCTGAAATCAACAAAAATATATTTATTAAAAAAATTCAATTTCCCACATCACCTTATTGCACATAAATAAAATCTCTCTCTTATACGGCATAAAATTAAGTCCAATGAAGAGGATGTAGATGAGTCATCACAGAGCCATCTATGCTAAAGAATTAGAAAAATGACTCAAAGAATCTTATTGACATTGATTCTATAACACCTTTTCCTACATGAAAGAGAAAACTATTTATTGATATCTTGTGTTATACGAATTGCTCAATCAAAATACATATCCTTATTTAATCTTCACAACAATCCACTAAGCTGGAACTATTTATCCTATTTCATGTTTGATTGTTAGTTAAGAGAGTGAACTTCCTAAAGTCACACTTCTGGTAAAAGAAGAAACTGGTATTTGAACAATTTACAATCACAAAGTCAAGCACTTTTTTCCTAAGGCAGAATCCTAATTTTGGCACTTAGATGTATTTGATCTTGGACAAATTATCTACACTCTTTAAGCCTAAATAATTTATTTTTTAAAAGAGAATGAAAAATAACTACTTTTAGTTGATTAGTATGTTTTACATACGGACATTTTTTACCACAGGAAAAAATATGCTAATGTTTCAGGAGCTCTGAAGTGTCCTCTAGGCTTCACTCTCTCAATCTCCAAGCTCATGCTGAATAATTACAAGGAAGTTCAAATGTTTCCGTCTGTTTGGTGGCTACCAGGATCCTTGAACAATATTCATATCTGGTCAGTTTTGAACTACAACAAATCGTGTCTACTATGAATAATGAAATAGATTGAAGCCTGCTGTGCCACAGTCAGAAATTGGAGAAAATTTTTATTTTAAATTGGATTTCATGAGATAACAACCTGAATATCAAGGATTATGAGCTCCCATCCTATGTTTGATGTAGATTTATCAAAAACACACCAGAATTGCCCTAGCCGGTTTGGCTCAGTGGATAGAGCGTCGGCCTGCGGACTGAAGGGTCCCAGGTTTGATTCCGGTCAAGGGCATGTACCTTGGTTGCGGGCACATCCCCAGTAGGGGGTGTGCAGGAGGCAGCTGATCGATGTTTCTAACTCTCTATCCCTCTCCCTTCCTCTCTGTAAAAAATCAATAAAATATATTTTTTAAAAACACACCAGAATATATATAAATATGTTTTAATATGAGCTTCACAGAAAAATTTCCATCATTTAGTATAACCATCATTTAACTAAGAAAGCATTGTAATATATCATTTTGGTTTTGCTAATAATAATAATGCCTTGTGGCTCTATTTATTTTAACTGTGTGGTATACCACGATTACTAATTGGATAATAAACCCCAAGAAATGTATTTATTTCAAAATGAATGTAGAGAAAATGCATTTTGTCTTTTTAGCCACATGCTACTGTAAATAAAATATACTGTGACTAAGAAAAGGAAATAGATTATATTATCAAATTAATCAGTACAATAGAGTGTAGAATGAGACAGTTTCTGATGCTTGAGAATTTTGGGCTAAAACATGAAAGGTGAGAACAATGGGTGAGAAGTAAATCTTGTGATGGCTAATTTTACTTGTCAACTTGGCTAAGTGATGCCCAGAGAGCCGATAAAATATCTGAGTGTGTCTGCAGGAGTGTTCCAGGAAAGATTAGCATTTGAATCAATAGGCTGAGTAAGGAAGACTGACCTCAGCAATATGGATGGGTGTCATCCAATCTGTTAAGGCCCGAAACAGAACAAAAAGGCCAGCGAAGGACAAATTTGCTCTCTCTGTTACAGCTGGGACAGCCATATTCTCCCAACTTTGGACACTGGTACTCCCTTGGGTCCTCAAACTTTCAGACCCAGAATAAATTACATCACAGACTTTCCTGGTTCTCCAGCTTCCAGGAAGGAGATTTTAGCCTCTATAATCATGTGAGTCAACTGATATGAGAGAAGCTAGAGATTACTTATGTAAAGTGTTAGCTGTCATGTTCTAAAAATTTGCTGGACTGGTTTACTGACACTTGGCCTCAACAGAGCCCTACATTCAATGAGGTTGAGATGTCCCAGTATATCCTATATAATAAAAGGCTAATATGCAAATTGACCAAATGGTGGAACCACCTAATTCTACAAAGAAGCAAACCCTCTTTGGATTTTGGAGGCATCATGTACCACACGATAGTGAACAACCCATTAGACTACCCTTTTTGACTCAGGTCCAGGGCAAGACAAGACTCTGCAGCAGGTCCAGCTGCAGTACATGCTGCTCCAGCACTCAATCCTTATGCCCCAGTAGATCCAATGATACTGGAAGTGCCTGTGCCAAGAAAGATGCTGCTTTGAGTGGCTGGCAAGCCTTCATAGGAGAATCATAGCACAGAACCCTAGAGGATTTTAATGAGGTCCTGTCTGCTCTCCAGCTAGCCAGTTTCCTTTTGAGATGGACCTCTTGGCTTGTTACTGGACCCTCTAAGAACATCTGACTATGGGATATGAATTGGCCATGAGACTTGAGATGCTCATCATGAAGTGGGTACTGACTCACCAAACCATAAAATTGGATATGTATATTAGCAATCCAGAATACACAAGTTAAACATGCAGGTAGTCTCCTTCAATGCATACACCTGCTACATTGCCTCCATTCCCTCAAACCATTCATATGTCTTCATGGGGAGTTCATTATGACCCATGACTAAGACGAAAACTTGAGACTGGTTTAAACCTGGTCCTGCATGATATAGTGGCATAAAATCCAAGTGGACTACTAGACTGTTACAGCACTGTAAGTTCACTCCAAAGTCTACTAAAAAGACAGGCAGAAAAGCTCCCATGCCTTAAGAATATTTATTTGTCCACATAGCTGATCTATTACCAGAAGTAAGGATCCACTGATTTATGGACAGTGGATAATGGTACGACTCAGAGATTGAAAAAGAACAGAATTGGTATATTGTTGTCAAGGATGTCTAGGGACACGTGTTTGAAAGAACACCTTAAACTGTGCGTAAAAATTTAAGGTATTTGTTTCCTGTCTGTTCTGTGGGTCTGAACCAAAATAAGAAGGACAAGAAGAAGAAGAATTGAAATGAACAATAGCATATAAGCTGGGGAAAGTGGTAGCCAGAAGCAAAGCACTCGAAAGTCCTTTCATTTTTCAAGAGGAAGGCAAAGATGTTGCTCAACTTCAGGGTCTGAAGTTAAACATGCACCCTACTATTTCTGTGATAACCACAAAAGAAAGAAATTAAGTTTAAAACTTCCAAAAAACAGAGGGGAAATATCTTCAGCAACTTATTAGCAATTCAAATTCAGCAATGGAAGAAAATAAATTATACATTTTAATCAGAATCAATTTTTCCAGAAATGCAAAGTTGGTTTAACATTTTTAAAATTCAATAATGGAGTTTTTCCCATTAATAGAATAAAGGACAAAATCATATGATAATTTCAATATACAAAGAAATATCTTTAAATATTATTGAACTCAACTCTTAATTTAAAAATCCTAGCAAACTATTAAGAGAAGTAAACTTTCCTAACTTTATAAAAGGTATCGATAAAAAAATAATAAAATCAATCATTCCTCTTAAAATTAGGACCCATACACAAAAAATACCAAGTATTACCACTTCTATTCAACATTAGAAGTCTTAGCCATGAGAGTAAGACCAGAAAAAGACATAAATGCCACTGAGTCTGAAAAGAAATTGTCATTTTTCCCATTTTCCATTAATAGTAGCTATCATATAATCATATGGAGACCCCAAAAAAGGAAAGAAAAGCTATAATGACTAAAAAGAAACAATTCTGCCATTTCCACCAACAATATGGCTCTCTGCAAAGAAAAATTCAAAATAATTTCCAGCTAAGTAAAAAATAATAACATAGCATATTTCTAGAAGCACATTTAGAACCAAACTGAAAAATTAAATCATAATTAAATCCACTTTCTAGTCCAATCAATAAAATAACCTGTGGTTAAAACCCCTCCTATTGCTTTCACAGATTTGGCATTCGGAAACACTTTGAGTCATGACTTCACTTACATGAGCCTCTGAAGTCACATTTTTAAGTCTAATTAAGGTACAGAATAAAGTAAACTAGTAAATTCTATAGCACCTTCACTAGTCCAAAGTAGAGTAAAAATGACCAATTTATTTACCTTTAGCTCAGTAATGCATTTGCTTTACATTTAAGAAAAGCAAATGTGGACTCTGCTAAGTATTAAATAAACCTGTGTTAATAAACATCAAATTCATAATTAATATGCACCAGCTATATGATTTTATTGAATATTTATTACCTAATCAAAGAAGCCAGCATGAAATATAACAAAACCTCCATTTAACAATCCCATGTATACTATACGCATGTGAGAAGAGGGCAAACAATGAAACGACATAGGATGCCTTTTATTTTAGCTGCACCTTTCTAAGGCATGCACGTTGAATGGCATCATGAAAATATTTCTTTTATACAAATCATAATATTTTTAACTACACAGATAACTGAGGACTCTATGTTACAAAAAAAAAACAAAACAGAAAATCCAAATCAGTCTTGTTTACACACACACACAAAAGGGGGATCAGTTGACTCACTAACTATAAATGTTAATCCTTTTTCTTTTGTGGATCATCTTTTAACCTTCTTTGAGGTCTTTGTGTATTTTTCCTGGTGAAGTTTAGAAATAGCAGAAAGGTTTAGCTTGCTTTGTGTATAAAGCAAACATTATGTTGTATTTCTATAGAGCATGCTGTTTTATATGCATTTATTCAATCAACAAGTATTCGGTTGAATTCTTATGATGCATATAGTACAAGACAGATCCTTGAAGAAATGGGGGGAGGGAGCCAACAATATAGTTAGATAGAAAGCCATAACTCAGAAAGTAGTTAAGTAACAATGTGGTTAACCACAAAAATGAGTGGCTCGGCCTCGCAGTGCAACAGGAGTTCACAGAAACAGAAAATCTGAGGAACCTAGAGTAGTCAAAAATTTTACTTAAAAAGACAAAACACAAACTGTCCCCTAATAAGTGGTTGATGGTTGGATAGGGGAATGTAGCAGAAACTGGGATTTGTGCCCAGATATTTTCTTCAGAAACAAATACTCATTATGACAGCTGCCAGGAATGTGGCTTTTGAAGGTTCTTACCTGAGGCCTCCTCCAGAATTGTCCTCCCACAGAAGGCAACTGATTCACCCAAGGTCACATTCTTTCCCTGGAGGAAGCCTGCTTCTAATGACTGGAGTACAAAGGCCTGACTACCAGGTACCCACTGGGACAACCCTTACAGCCTCCCCATTCCAGAGCTCCCCAGGTGGTCCTTCTGTATGATCAGCTGAGGACTCTAATGTAACTGCCTCAGCTCAACTTCTTCCTCTACTCAGACCCTCTTCCCTCACTCCCTTCAAGGTGCTGATCCCATGAACATACATGCAAAGCTCCATCTCTGAGTCTGTTTCTCAAGGAACCTAATCCAAGACATTACTGAAGAAAAGGAAACATTACATGTAGAGAGACTATCAAGCAAAGACTTGACATTGTATGTTTTGGCAAAATTGATAAGCTAAGCTGGCTACGCTGAAGGTGGTGTGTGGGTACAATGAAAAGTATGGTTAATCAGATTTTGAATGCCACCCTAGTTTGGAATTCATCTCATAATTAAGTGTTGCAAAATCTTTGCATCCTCAATGCTCCAGGACTGTGAATTCATCCTCCCAGCTGACTGGACGCAAAGCCAAAACGTGATAAAAGGCAAGCATAAAAATTCCCTGTTTGATTAGCTTTGAAATTTACATGAACCTTAGCTGATGTATCATCCGAAATGAAAACAATAGCCAACTTAAAGTATCTGAAAGGTATTCTAAGTCTCAAAAACCAGGGGATTTGTGTGGTTACTTCTCCCTGATCCAGTGAATTGTTAAGAAAATCAATAAAATAAGGTGTGCAAAGTGGTGACAGTGAACAGCTAGTCCAGCAATTATATCACTAATTCATGCAAAACCACTATGAGCCACATGCTGTAATTTAATAATTCCCTTCCTTTAGCCGCATTCAATATACTACCTCAGGTAGGGGGGGAAATTTACATGAACCTTGTATTTTGTCCACAGTTAGCATTTGTTATAATGAATGCTCTTGTTTAAGAAGCATGGCACAGCGAATGGATAAATGACATGGTAAATGTCACTGTTTGGAACAGTTAATTTGTCAGCCACGTGTAGAATGGCTCAGAATGCACAATCTGATGGGGTGATGTGGTTGCCAGGATTAAACTGGCAATGATGATAAGATCAAGAAAGTGTCGCAAAGGGCATTTCAAAGAACACATTGAAAGGGTTTGATAATTTACCAGATATATTTGTTTAAGAAAAGGAAGGCATGAAAGCTACCTGAGCCTTGGGGAGAATGATTAAACTGTAGCTGAAATAAAAAGGTAAGGAGAGTGGAACATCTTGTGTTGTTTTGGCTTCCTTTTAGTCATTTTGAGTTTGAGGTACCTATAAGATAACCTACATGGAAAGTCTTTCAAACAGTACCCACTCAAAATTATTTCTAGAATAGGAGATGCCGGGAGCTGTCGATATGGTGATGGTACAGCACATTCCCGCCTGGCCGTGGACATGTCCAAACGAGATGCCCCATGTTTCCTTTCTAATGCTGTCAGCCACCTCCCTCAGTGTTCATTTTTCCTCATGTTTAGGGCATTTGACTCCTGAGTGTTCCTACAAGAGCCGAGGATAAGTCTTGTGAAGCCAGGTAATGTGTAAAGTGTGCAATTGTGTGTGTGCATGTGTGTGTGTGTGTGTGTGTGTTTTCTCTTTGAAAATAGGGTTTTAAGCTGGGGTGGGGAGGAGGGCTCATAGAGTGACAGTAGGCTTGTATTTGAAATGCTTGACTTATTTCTTTTCCATCTCCCCAGGGCACCATTTCTCCTCCCCTGAGGCTCACTCCTGCTCTACCTGTCCTCTTATCACCATCACTTCTGATCTGGTTCTTCAATTAGGGTTTTTCTCTCAGCCTGGGGCAAAAATCCCCATTGAAGTTTTAACTGACAAGAAATTCAGTATTAATATGCAAATATGTTACTAGTTATGTGGGAGTCAGTAAGGGCCTCTAGAAGACCAAATCACCTAAAAGCAATATAGCAGCAAAACAGAGCTTGGAAAACAGAATGGGTTCTGGGAGCAAAAACTAGCCCATTAATCTGGTACCTCATATAAAAGCTATGAACCAGCCCTAACCGGTTTGGCTCAGTGGATAGAGCATCAGCCTGTAGACTAAAAGGTCCCAGGTTCGATTCTGGTCAAGGGCATGTACCTTGGTTGCGGGCACATCCCCAGTAGGGGGTGTGCAAGAGGCAGCTGAAGGATGTTTCTCTCTCATCGATGTTTCTAACTATATATCCCTCTCCCTTCCTCTCTGTAAAAAAATCAATAAAATATATATATTTTTAAAAAAAGCTATGAACCATTCTTACTTTCCATTCTTTTTGTGTATCTTACACAGCTGTACTAATATTGCATATGCAGGGATGGGCAACAAGGAGGCTTAGAGTTGTGAGTACATGAAACACAGAGCTTATTATTGTATTACTAGAGGCCTGGTGCACTAAATTTGTGCATGGGGGGTGTCCCTCAGCCCAGCCTGCACCCTCTCCAATCTGGGACCCCTCAGGGGATGTCCGACTGCTGGTTTAGGCCCAATTCTAGAGGGATTGGGCCTAAACCGGTAGCCAGACATCCCTCTCACAATCCAGGACTGTTGGCTCCCAACCGCTTGCCTGCCTGCCTGCCTAATTGCCCCTAACCACTTCTGCCTGCCAGCCTGATCACCCCCTAACCACTCCCCTGCCAGCCTGATCGACGCCTAACTGCTTCCCTGCCGGCCCTATTGCCCCCAACTGCCCTCCCCTGCCAGCCCGGTCGCCCCCAATTGCCCTCCCCTGCCAGCCTGGTCGCCCCTAACTACCTTCCCCTGCCAGCCTGGTCCCCCCAACTGCCCTCCCATGCTGGCCTGGTCGCCCCCAACTACCCTCCCCTGCTTGCCTGGTTGTCCCTAACTGCCCTCCCCTGCTGGTCATCTTGTGGCTGTGGGTGCTGCAATCTTTGAGGGCATTGGAGTCAATTAACATATTCCCTCCTTATTGGCTGTTGGTGCCACCATCTTTGAGGGTGGGGCAGTCAATTAGCATTTTCCCTCCTTATTGGCTGTGGGCACTGCCATCTTTGAGGGTGAGGTAGTCAATTAGCATATTTCCTCCTTATTGGCTATGGGTTCTGCCATCTTTGCGACAGTGTGAGGGTCAATTAGCATATTCCCTCTTTATTAGATAGGATTATTCATTAACCACTGCATTATTTATTTGTATTACAACTGTAAGCCTACTTGTGCCCACGCCTGTGTAATGTGGAGTTCATCTTTTCTATATTTTTAATGGCTAATCCATGCAAAACAACTAGGGAAAGTTAATTTAACCCTTGTTAGAAAAAGTTAAGTAAGAGGAATAAAAATGAATAGCCAATTACAGGACATGGGCTCCTGAACAATGTGGAGATATGTCAAAGAACAAGGTTGACCAAGCCCCTTTCCTTGTGGAGGTTATGTTATAGGAGGAGCCAAATACTGAACAGACAGATAAGTGCCAGTGACTGAGTTCTGTGGTGGAAATAAAACAATGGCAGGATGGAGGCTCACTGGGCAGCTGCGGAGAGTGAGCTGTCTGTAGGGCCCCCCTGATGAGAGGTTTAACTTGAGATCTGAAGGGCAAGGGGCAACCAAACAAGGTGTTGGGGGGAAGGGAGGACCTTTCAAGCAGAGAAAACAGATCATGCAAAGGCCCTGAGACACAGGCAGATGGTAGGCAGCCATGTCTCTGCTACTCCAGAAACTCATCCTGGGAGAGAAATCATCAAACTGAAAATAAATTCTCAACAATCCAGAAGGAGCCAAATATTTTGTCCAAAGAAAGCCAGCTAGAGTGTGTATCAACAGGAAACAGATAATTCAAATATATCCTATCATATACCTAAATTATTTGGACCATGAGTGGGTGACTTTACGATTTATATAACATACTTATATTCATCCTTACTTCAAAAAGAACTTAAGATATCTTCCATAGAAATAAAAATTATGATCAAATTGCATAAATGAAATGCAAGGGAATAAGATAAAGTACAAGTGAGGACATGATCCAGGGGGGTGGGGTGATAATAATGGCCTACATTCTGGCTATCACTAGGCTATGAGTTTTCAGAAACCTAGAGCAGGGGACGCATGGTGGGAAAGGAGGGCAGGAATGCTATTAGTTATACAATTCAAAATATTCCTACACCCTTTCTGGCATTAAAAATTAAGCAGTCGTTCCCATAAGAGGATGCTGTCTGATGTAATGAACATGCCCGTCCACAACATCCTTGAATAGACAAAACTGTATTTTCATGATCTGGTTCTTACAGTGACTCTCAATACAGGCTTCTTAAACCACTCCACTGTGTAACTCAGTGAAAGTCAGTCTTCAGTGGGCCACCTCTTGCAGAGTGGGAATCCAAGCCACTGTTCAACTAATTCTATCCAAAATACATTTTTAATAACTTGAGAACTTAATGTACATGACCCTCGTGAATTCTTCCCAATATTTCTCAAAACCGAACTATAGATGAACTTAGTGACAATGATCTGTCTTGGATTCCTATCAATCCACAGATCATAGCAATGGGATGTTGCCAACTATACACAGACTTCAATGTCTTAACTGAATGTTAAGTGAGGATTTGAGTTAAAATAATTCTGTGAAAGCTGATGCTTTGTATGAACTTCCACAAAGTAGAGTATTTGTCTTCTGTGTAAATTTAAAGGTGTTTTTGCCATACCCTTGCTATGCCAACTAAGAGGAAAGATGCCAGGGAGTGTCTTAATAAATATTTTGGTTAGAATAAAATAATATTCTGTGTTTAATAAACTGTAACTGTTTTTAATTACCATTTATATAGTGCTAAGAAAAAATGAAATACCAGGTCCGCTAGAAAGAATTCATAAAAGTAAGCATTAATTTAAAAATATCTCAAAGACATATAACTACAACAAAGATTATATAATGAAGTCCACTTCATACATATAGGTATGTTATTTCAAATACAAGAAAAACCAAATGTATTCTCAATTCATAGTTTGTCACTATGAATTTTGATCAATAGTTCAAACAGTAAAGAAACAGCAGGAGTTATATACTTCTCTATGCTCCAGGCTATACTTCAAAAAGAAACCCCTCTTTTTTATGTTAAAGGAACAACTTACAATCTAAAACTATCAGAATGTCTCACATAGAACACTACCCAACAATTAGAGCACTTAGATATTTTTAATAATTCATGTTTTAATGTGATTTTTGCTAAGAACTTCCAGGAATGAAAACTACAACAGAAATTAACAAATCTTCCCTTAGCTTTATTCGGTTTACATACTTGATTCTATGGCAAATTTCTTGAAAATTAATATCTAAATCTGATTTCAAAATGAATCTTACTTCCAATATTATAATGATGGAATGAACTGATGAATGTGAAAATGGACATGGCAGATAAACAGAAAACAAAGGTAGCTTTTGTAAAATTAAGAGTGTATCAGTCTTTTCTAAATACACCTGAGTTTTTGAGGACAGGAAATGTTTTACTCAGATTTATATTTCTCAGTAGGTAATACGGTACCCAGTAAATATATATTGAAGAAATGGAAATAAAGTTTCAAACATTATACACCAAAGAATTTAATGTCTGTTGAAAAGATAATAAAGTCATAATGAGTTTTCAAGGTGAAATCTCCCATAAACTGCTGAGGACATTCCCAGGCTCCTGGTGCACATTATCATTTATACACACAAGCCACACTTTTCAGAAGTGACTGGCTGGTCCTGATTTCTTTTCATTCATATATGTATTCACAACTATTTAGTAGACTACCTACTGCGTACCTGACATTTTCTATGAAGATATAAGCAGTTAAAACTGACCAAATATCTGCCTTTAAGAAGTTATATTCTAGTGGACTAAAGAGAAGATAAACTGAAATTATAAAAATCCAGTGAAATAATATCAAATGACAACAGGGATGCGGAGGAAAACAAAGAAAAGCATATTACAGAGAGTGATGGGGAGTGAGGATTGTGTCTGAAATAATAAAAGATATTCTGGGTTGTTTTCTAACTTTATACAATGTTTCCAAATTTTGCCGATGTATATTGTCAGTGTTGAGATATAACAACAAGCAAGGCCTCCCCTGGCCCCACCAATGAACACACACACACACACACACACACACACACACACCCCCCTACATTCACACTTTACTCTGCTCTCCTTATTCCTTTTCAAAGACAGCAGAGCTACAACCTAAGCAGATGCACACTCTGAGTGTGTTCTAATCTCCAAAAGCATCTTTCTACATGGCCTGTCACTGGGTTAACTAATATCAACAGAAAAGAGAAATAGTAGCAGCATGTAATGTGATGGCAGCCAAAACTGACTGGGTGTTCACTGAGTGGCAGGCACTGAACTGGGTTCTTTGGACTTTGTTTCATCTCACATGTTCCTCATGAAATACTCCTTAGGCACTGTGATACAGATGAGGACACGGATGTTCACAGGGATCAAGTAACTTGCTCAGGGCCAAGCGGACAGTAATGACACTAACCCAGAGTTATCACCAAAGACCACCTGCCTCATCCCATGTAACTGTGCCAGGCATATTCCTCTGTATTAAATGTAAATGAATTTGGGGGAGTTAGGCATTAAGCCTTGCACAGCGGTGTGAATTAATTTATCCAGCCCTCTCCAGAAAGCAGATATTAAAAAGAGAAAAATATGGCTGAGAGGGAATTAAATTAGGTTAATTCACTTAAGTACATAATTAAAAGTTATTCACTGTTCAGAAAGGCTAATTAATAGAATGGAGGATATTTTGCTCTCCACTTTAAAAAATAAGTATTAAGATGCTGTCCTGGCCAGTGCAGTTCAGTTGGTAGGAGCATCGTCTGGTATACCAAAAGGTTGCAGGTTTGACTCCCAGATAGGGCACATGCGGAACGCAACCAACGGATGTTCTCTCTCACATCAATGTTTCTCCTCTCTCCTTTTTCCTCTCTCTAGAATCAATAAGAATAACCTTGGGTGAGAATTTTTAAAAAATATTCTATTTTCTAGCTGTCTCTGGCTTCAATGTTTTTTTTCCCCATAGAAGGAAAAAATATATACAAGTCAATGCTCTATTTAATTCAACGGATACCTACTGAGCTTATAACCTTCAAGACCTTCAGATCTACCTTTAGATACAAGACATGATATAACATATGAGCAAACACCTACTGTCAGCAGATGACTCTGACACACCTTTCAGAGTGTCCTCCACTATAGGGAGGGCACAGAGAAAAGGAATAGAAAGCCGGGCAGGGCCCCTATTCAGACCAATCACAACAGTCCACTTTTTTAACATGTGCATCTTCGTGCTGTAAAATTCCCCCTCAGCCCTGCTTGAGCTGTGTCTCACATATTTCGACATGTCATTTCTTTCTTTTTGTTATTCGATGTATTTTTCAAATTTCCCTGAGATTTCTTTGTTGACCAGGAGATTACTTAGAAGACTGTTGCCTATTTTCCCAATGTATTGGAAATTTTCTTTCTTATTTAGTATTTAGTTAACATGTCTTTTCAGTCCTCCCTTGACTTTCACCACTTTAACATTTTTGAAGACTCCAGGGAAACAGAATTTCCCCGACAACATTTATCAGATCTTTTTCCCACTACTCAATTCAAGTCCTGATAACACATTGTTTTAACTGCATCCTACCAGGAGGCAAGGCTATCGGTTTGATTATTTAAAGTGGTGTCTGCCAGGTTCCTTCACTATAAAGTTACTTTTTCCCTTTTGTAATTAAAACTATTCTGTGAAAAGATGCTAGAGATGATATAACATCTCGTTCCTCATCTACTTTTCACCCATTTGTTTTAGCGTCAATTAATGTTTCTTGCCTGAATTACTAAGAAGATGGCTGCCAAGTAGTGATTTTCTAATTCCATCATTCTACTATATGATAAAGCATTCTCATCTCCCTATAAATTGAATACATTCATGTATCTCATTATTGTCCCTGTGCAATAAACTACTCCTATTTTATACAGCAAGATAATCTGTTACCATCATTTTTTTTTGTTTTGATTCTTAATTTTTTTTGTTTTGATTCTTACGATGTCCCAGATTTAGTTAGTAAGAGCTTCTACATGTACCTATTTTTCTTTGGCTACTTTCTTACTTTCTGGCATAAGATTTCTCAGGTTCATCTTGTACTTTCTCAGTTCCAAAGCTGGAATCAACCATTTCTCCAAGGATACCTGGTTCTACTAACAGAGAATGGTATTTATAATCCACAATCTGGTCACTAAGTGTGCTCATTGCTACTGGGGTGTTGCTATTCCAGGCCTTCACAGTAAGGCAGAGTAAGGAAATAAATGTATACATTTATACATCTGTTAATACACACATATTTATTTCTATTACATCTACATCTATTTTTATTATTGAAAGTCTTGAGACACATCAATACCTCCAATTTCATTCCAGCACCACAAGGCTCATTCTACTTTTTTTCCTTTTTATATTTGTGACACCCATCTCCATCAGTGTGATAGTTTGCTCACATTGTTTTCAATACATTTAATTACTTTCTCAATACTCCCCTACCTCGTAAGTAACAAATCTCCTGATTGTGCCAGGTGACTACCTGACACTCTCCAGGCCAATTGGATTTCAGGGTTGCAGAGTGGCTGGAAAGTGTGGGACAGGGTACCTGGAAAAAGCCACTGTGCAGCAGCAAGTGTGTGACTGATGCAGGCTATGGGCGACCATACACTGGACATGAGTCCTTCTCATAGCACCTGCCACATCAACTGGCACAAATTCAGGCTATGTAGGTAGAGGTTCTTTGAGCTAAATAAAGAAGGTGATTTTACTTGGAGTGAATCAGATTGCATTTGGAGAAATATAGTGAATTTGGTTGGCCACATCTTCGATACACAGAGATTTAAAAATTCTATGGAGATTTTATAAAGGACTTTTTATTCTGCCTTTTGGTAGTTTAGAATTTTACTCTCTTGTGAGTATGCTCAGGCCTGAACCAAGATATATGACTGCCCTGAGCAGCTTGAAACCAATCATTTTCAAGTAATTATTCTATTTAACAGCAATGTATACTTCTCTATGTTGAAAATAAATTGACTGTGATGTTCCACAGCATATAATCTCTTGGCAATGAAGTTAAGCTTCTTACAATATCGACAAAATAAATCTCTTTATCCCAATGAGAAGCTACATGCCAGTTAATTATTCAGTTTCACAATTTCTGACTGCCAAATTCTTTGATGGTTAAGTGGTTGGCCTTAGGGTTTGAGAGAAGCCTTTGGGTTTAGATTATGCATCTTCCCTATGTGTGTTGCAAAAATACTCCCCTTCGGTGGGAGACAAACCATGTCACAACTAAGGAGCTATGTGTGGAAATCCACAGTAAATAGGGTTTTAGTGCTAATTTATTGAAGTGGTGTCAAGCATTCCTTACAGATTGATGCCCTGAATAAACCAACAAAATACTGAAAGTGTTACATCTTACAACAATATGAAGTAGTTGTGGAATATAAGTCATCTCTACCATTTCCATCTTAAGTCTTCCTATTATTTGATTAAAATATCATTATCCAAGACTCTGATGCAATGATTTCTAGGCATGGTTTTATAAGGCCTCAAAACATCTTCAATCATATTTAAAGGCGGCATAAACTTATACTACTAAATCATCTGGACACAGGATTCATTTTAATTTAAAGTAGTTTTTGAAAGACCATCTTGTGTGCAACACTTTATAAGCTTCTCAAATGATAAGATGTTAGAAATAAATAAATTAAGTAAGAAATAAACTAGCAAGTAAGTAAATAAGATACTCAGGTGGGGAAAAAAAACAAAATAGGATACAAGTATCCTCAATAATAGTATGTGTGACCTTTGCTATTGTTTTAAAATAACATTCAAGTGCTCTCTCTGAGATGCCTCATTCCAATAAGTTTTTTTAAAAAAAACAAAAACATTCCAAACTTACAAAATCTGTAAAGGGGACATAATGTCAGGTCTTGTATATTTTCAAAACAAAAGTAAACTTATTTCACCAACTCCACTACCTCAGCACAAACACAAAACATGACAACAAAGCACAGATAATAAAACTAGGAGACAGCTAACCATTTCAATGAGTGATTGAGAAAAGGAGATTTTAGCTTATGTCACTGTTTCTTAAAATGTGGTCCAGGAATTAAATACATAATAATTTGTGCCTCTTACTATATTTGGATTCCTGGCCCCCTCTCTGGTTTCCAGAGCAGTTCTTATAAGAACCATTAACCAAAGCGCTGGGAGCACAGCAATACCTGTGTTACACCAGTTTCACTGGTTTTCTAGAATAGGAGGTTTTCTAGAATAGGAAGAAATAGGCAACTACAAGCTGGTGAGATTGTTCAATTTTGTGAAGTGTGTGTAAGTCTACTCTCAAAACCGAGCTCTATAAAGATCAAAATTATTGTATAAAGACCTGCTTTTCCTAAAAGAGAACGTATCCATTTTCTCCCTTCAATTTTTAAAGTGCACATCAATCCTTAAAAATCAACTACTTATCACTACATATGGGGTATATGTAATTCGTCATCAACAAAATCTACAAAAATCAGAGCACATAATTTTTTCCTTTGAATTTATTGGGGTGACAATGGTTAACAAAATCATATAGGTGTCAGGTGCACAATTCCTTAGCACATCATCTGCACACACACCGCATTGTGTTCACCACCCCAAGTCCAGTCTCCATCCATCACCATTTACCTCCGCCCCGCCCCGCATAGCTTCCTCCCTCTCTCCCCAATCACCACACTGTTGTCTGTGCCCATAAAGCATATAATTTAGTCACTGTTTTGTAGTGAGGACGTCTTATGATTTTATGAGAAAATTTTGACAAAACTTAAATCTCATCAGTGCAGAACTAGCTGGAGAGCATTTTTTAAAAATGCGGACTTGATAAATATGAAGTTGGATTTATTTCCTAATTATGTAGAAAGTTTACATACATTCCAAGCTCTACTATCACTTGGAGAAACTCTTCAGAATTTTAAAATATGTTGAGAACAGCATCTATTTAAAAAAAACCAATTCAGTTATTCACCCTAGTAAATTGTACATATTCCAAGAGAGTAGAAACACTCTAAATATTTTCACTTTATCTTTCTTTTGATGTAATTAATACACTGTATAATTGGACATAGACATGATTATGTGATTTTTTAAAAATATGCATATGGCCTTGCCTATAGTCTCCAATTATTTCACGAAAGGTAAAGGAATCTAATAGCTCCAGCCATTCTACTTTGCTTTTGGATATGGACCTCCTTTGCTAACACTTTTAGCAGAAACAAGAATCAATTCACACAGTGTAGGGCGTTATGACTGCACAACAGTGAGTTTCTGCAGAAACTATGGCCAGGCTTTCAAGACAGCACAACATTAAGGATGGATGGAAAACCAAGAAGAGATCACACAGTCTTGGTCATGTCAAATCGCTCCTCCCCAGAGAAAAGACCTATCTGATCGCACGCCCTTGTCCAGTGTCCCTTTTTGTGTTGAAGCACTAGTTTGAATCATTGTTTTCTCTGCTGGTCTCACTCTCTAAGTCCTAGAAAAGCTGCTCCATTCTCGGTACCTCTCCCCGCTGCTGCGCTTCAGCCCCAATCAGAGGCCAGGGACATGTAACCTCAAAGAATGGCCACAACTGCTTCTTGGGAGGAGGGCCAGCGAGGGTATGTGGACCCTCCCACAGCCCCTGGACACCTGCAGGTGCCTAGCTAGGAGGTTTGACCTGGAGGAGAGGGGACAGTGGCGTCCCTCCCTCCTGCCTCCACATCTGCCCAGCCCCCTGGCAACCCGTGGGACACTTGGCCGGCGCATTCTCATTTTCTTGAGTCCTCCCGTTCTTCCTTGCTCCTACCGTATTTTTGTCACCAGTATTGTTGGCAAGAGAGCACAGCACAGGGCTATGACTCCTTCCATAAATACGCCTGTGCTTTTCCTGAACCTTCCTCCATCCCTCTCCCCCCCTCATCCAGGTAGGGTCTGCCATGATCTCCTCCCATCCAAACCCCACTGTTAGCATCGCCCTTTGACAATTTCATTCAACAAGCCCGCACCGACCCAAGCCCACTCCTTACCAGTCCCACCTTCTCCCTGTTAACCGTGTTCCTTCCGCTGCTAAGCACCTCCTCCACCTTTGCCGCTTCCACTACTGCCCACATTTGAAAAAATTCAATATACGAGACAGTGTGAATTCAGAAAGCGTGTGTGTGTGTGTGTGTGTGTGTGTGTGTGTGTGTGTCAGGGTCTTGGGCGTGACTTAGTGCTGGACACTCAGATGGCTCAAACTTCCCTGCCAGGCTGAGGCCGCCCGGCCGCGCTCACCTGTCTGCGCCCAGGTAAGCAGCGAAGTGCCAGCCCGGCTGTGTTCCAGGACACCTGGCCCGCAGGCGGCGGTAGCAGTGACCTGGAGCCACAGGGGCGCCCCTCCTGCGCGTCTGTCTCTCCCCCCCCTTCCCTCCAGGTGATCTGCTTCTGTCTGGGCACCCCTCCCTCCACAGCGCCTTACCTCAAACAGGGGACCGATCTTGTTCTTCTCCAGGTAAGCCTGGATGCGGGATTGCTGATAGGACGCCATGGAGACAGCAGAAGCCTCGCAGAGTGCGGGCTGAACGCGCGCCTCTGCCCGGGGCTCGCCCGCCTGCTCCCCGGACTGGGGCTGGGACAGGAGCTCACGAGCCTGGGCTCCACGGCGTGCGGGCTTGGCCCGGCCACGGGTAAGCCAGTGGGGCGCCGACAGCCCGACAGCCCGGAAACCCGCACGGCGCCGCCAACTCAGACAACTCGGAGACGCGGGGGGAACTCATTCACTGCGCTCTCCGGCTGCACCGCCCCCGAGGCTCCAGGCTCTGGCTGCGCGGCACGGGCTGCGGCGCCCCGAGAATTGGAGCAGCGGTGCCTTTCTCCTCTGGGCGGCAGCAGCGGGGACCAGGGGGCCTGAGGCTAGCGGGGAGCTGCTGCTCCACCCAGAGTGGCACCTGGGGGCGCCCTCGGCGGACGGGGGCCGGGGGCTGCACCTCGCCTAGAGTGTGTGTCCGCATGCAGAGTGCAGGATGCGTGCGCCCCTCTCCCAGGTTACAGCACAAACCCGGGCTTCTCCCCAGCCTGTGCTCGCCCTGCCCGCTGCTCCCTAGCGACAGCGCTGCTCCAAAAGCCAATGGTGAAGGGGCTTCTTTCAAAGTGCATATAAATCTGGTGCTTGTTGGCTACTATATGGCAGCTGCAAATGCAGTTCGCAAGGGGGTCGTCCCCACCACCCCATCAGAACCTCTCCTCGCCACCTCCTGCTTGGCCTACACTGGTTCTGGGTCCGAGAAGGGCAGGGCTGTGAAAAGGCACATGGATGGGTCTGAGGGTTTGCCACGAAAATGAAGTTACCTTCCTTTGGAAAATCTGGCTTGGCTTGGAGCAAGTGGACCTGGCGACTGCAAGCCGAGAGCCCAGCAGGAAACTCCCAAGGGCTGGGAGCAACACTTCAGCTTCGGACAGGAAAGCAAGCCAGTCCTCCCTTCCAAGATTGCCTTCCGAATCCACACATAATCATGTCTATGTCCAATTATACAGCTGCATCTCAGATGCTACCCTATTCCACTTAACGGTGTTCCTGTAGATACTACATGACCTCCTCAAATTTAGCCAATACCTTTCTTATCGTGCAGGGATTTTCAATTTGAAGATCTACAAACACAGATGTTTCTTCACAGAGCTCTCTTGTGAAAAAACAAACAGAAACCATTGAGGCTTCCAATGACGATTTCCCTGGCTCCTAACCATGACATGATAACCAAACTAAAAAGATTTATATAAGTAAATATGAAGATTTAGAATGAAGGGAAGAACTGTCTTTGAAGCAGACTATAACAGCATAGATCTCTTTTTCTTCACTGTGTTCTGGATTTCTGTAATTCATAGTTTATTATCATCAGTGTTTTTCCACCGGTATTTTAAATGATATGCTTATGTGGAAACGTGCAATAGTTAAGATAAGAATGGAATATCCCCAAAAGTATCATGAATTTCATTTAAATAATTCAGATATGAGATCCACCAAGATACCTAAGAGCTTAACTATCACTGGTAAACAGAAATAGACATGATTTGCCATGACCGGTTTGGCTCTGGATAGAGCGTCAGCCTGTGGACTGAAGGGTCCCAGGTTCGATTCCGGTCAATGGCATGTACCCTGGTTGTGAGCACATCCCCAGTAGGGGGTGTGCAGGAGGCAGCTGGTCGATGTTTCTCTCTCATTGATGTTGCTAACTCTCTATCCCTCTCCTTTCCTCTCTGTAAAAAAATCAATAAAATATATTTTTAAAAGAGAAATAGACATGATTTGGAGTGGGAAGATGCCCAAGTATGACTCTGACTGTCCGACTCAGTGGTCTGCCCAGGGAGAGTTCAATAATAACAGTGAGATGCTCAGGGATGTCATGTGTTTTCCATTGTGGATCAAAGATGTACTTACTTATATATTTTAAACATGTCCAGAAGAAATTAAACATACGACCCAGGTGAAAAGTCAAGTATTTTTGATACCACATAGACTGAAGAATCAGAGTGGTATTTTTCTGAAATCAAGGAGACATACTTTTTAAAAATCAGATAATTAACATGCTAACTAAGTCTTCACTGTTCTCAAAGCACTGCACGGGGGCATTGGGTAGAAAAAGACAAAATACATATTAATGGGAGAATCGTAAAAATATATACATTTGTGTCTGTTAATACACTGAATACCCCAAAATTACATTTTTAAAATTCAGGAAATATTTTTGAAAGTTTTCAATGCCTACCTCAAATACTAATTCCTTTTCTTGGTTCTTTCCACTTATCCCCAAACCTGACGTCATTACTACAATAAATATGTATTGCACAGCCTCTCCATGGCAGACATTACGTTAGGACAGAGGATGCAAAGGTGAAAGTCCCTGTCTTTATTCTCGGGTGTTCAGTCTTGTCTAGGCAACAGGCACAGACACAAATAATGACATTAAAAGTACTGTGCTAATACAGTAGATATATAGAACATGTCGTGCATGTACTAATGATGGAAAATTACCTGTGCCAGGATCATCAAGGAATGCTTCATAAAGGAGATGGTGTTTGAGCAACATGTTGAAGGAAGAATAAAATCTTAAAGTTTTTCAGATAGGATTGGTAGAGTGAGGATGCCGATAATATTTTAAATGTTGGCATAAAAATTGGCATGTACAAAGGCACAGACACACAAAACAGATGGGGGTTAGAGAAACATAGGGTGTGGTTGGAGGAAGACGGCAAGTGAGGTTAAAAATGTAAGGAGAGTAAAGCTCATTAAAGGTCTTAATGCTTTGTTAAGACGTACAGACTTGCATATTTTGGGCAATGAGAAGTGACTAGTTTTGAGCGGAGGAGTATTATACAAAATCAGGTAAAAGTTTTAGAAAGATTCCTTTGGTTACAACACTCATGAAAAATGGAAGAATGATATGGAGATTACAAAACCATTTTGGGTGACAGAATCCATAAACAAATCATGAGGGCCAGCCTTAGGACTTGGTGTACATAGAGAGGATGCGATGTATTCAAGGAATATCTGAAGACTAATTTGTTGATTAACTATTTGTAGGATGAAGTTGGAAGAAGGAATCAAAGATGACCCTCTGATTTCTACAGTGAAGCTGGGAGATTAATAAGTTATTTGCCCAAGTCACCCAATGAATAATTGATAAAGACAGGTTTTATTCAGGTTTTTCTAACTCCAAATCTGAAACTATTTTAATTCTCTATCCAGCACCCTGCAAACTAGTCAATAATTTAGTTTGCAATTATCATTGTCCCCTAGTAGGAAGGGGGCTGTCTCATGACCTGTCACATAGTAGGCACTCAATAAATTGCAGTTGGGTGAACCGATTACCTTTTAGTAGATCAATTCAATCCAGCTATGTTCTTTCAGGGTAAATTTTGCCTCTAACACGTGGCATTTTGTTCTATTTTGTTCCGTTTAATTAATTAAATGCATATCTTGGTGCCTCTTTTAAATTGCAAACTCATCAAAATCATGAACTGTATCTTAATAATTCTCTTATACTTTACAGTATGTAACAGTATATTGTCATATAGTAGGTTCTTCCTAAACATCTTTAATTAATATCCTATTGCTGTACATTTTAAGAATTTATTTCATTTAGTCCCTTTAAGATAATCTGAAAAGTAACCATCGTCTTAGATTGAATTTAACCATTTTCACCCATAACATGGCACCCTTATGATCCTTTCCCTTTATTTATTTTTATTTTTTGGCTTAAGTACAGCATGAAAAGGCCATTTTCTCTGGGATCGTTTGACCTCATTGTGTTATAGGATCGCCTGTCAGCATAATTTACAAATATACAGAATCCAGTTTATAGGATGTACTAAAGCCCTTGTCTAACTTCATTTGTAAGACACCTTGCACAACACGTTACACAGATGATTTTTGATGAGAGACAAGAGAACAATGGTGAAGGCCAGTTGACCTAATTAGAAAGTATTAGCAATGGAATCCCTTGAAATTAATTAAATATTGAAATCAGAGAGCAGGGAAGTTCTGTACAGGCTCCTGGAATCAGACTACTGGCCTGAAGCATACTTGTCCCCTTCCTGTATCTCTGTCAACCCTCCAAAGTATAACAGGGACAAATCCCTGACCAAAGAACTCAGTGCAGGATTTTGATTTTTTAGCTATAAGGTGGAGAGGCTACATCAGAGACAGAAACGATAAAGCAGGTAAGTGGAAACATGGAATAGTCCTGAGTGAAAAACTTCCCTAATGTAATTTGATTTCAAAGTCTGAATTGTCAGAAAAAGAATGATAATTATGGTTCATACTACATTAACTTATTACACTGTAGGATATTCTATATATGAAAACTTTCAAAATACATGTTTCAGGAAACAATTCAAAAGATAACCAGGGTATATTTGGACTCTAATACAAGAATGTTTATTATCATTTCACATATTATAGATTAATTTATTTCAAGGGATTACACTGCTAATTACAAAGATACTGATACTAAAATACTGTTAGATCTGTGGTTAGCATGAGCATGGCTCATATCGGTGTTAGTATGTGTGAAGGGCCATTTAAGTCTCCACTGAATTTGATTCTTTTTAATAGCTCCTCAGTAAAATTTAGAAAGTATTTTCTTGTTTACTGTTAAGTAGTGGTTCAAGTCCAGCTAAAAGGGAGGGATGCATTATTTGGAAGCCTATCAATTTCAATCATTGAGAACATTGACCTTGGAATTCTAGCCCAGGACAGAATCTAGGCTTTGCCACCAGCTGTGCGATCTTCAAGAAGCTACTTATTCTAGTTCATCTGTAAAGTGAAGGCAAATAGCACTTAGTTCCTACGTTTATTAGAGGGATTACATGAGGCAATGCAGGAAGCACTCAATACAGGGCCAGGAACACAATAAAGATTCAATAAAGGGTAGTGCTAACATTGTTATTATTGTAATTATACCATAATAATTATCACCACCATCACTATCAATTCTTTGAGAATGAGATGAACCCAAATGATGCTGCCAGCTTGTGAAATCCCAGCCTTCTCAAGTGACATATCTCTTTAATTTCCACATTTAAATATTAGGTTTTAATATTTAATTTTTAATATGTGGGATGTTTATAAGCAATTAGCATCTAAAATACTTTATGTCAGTAACTTCATAACATGTTTACTTGCATTACATCATGAATCACTGAAAGGAAATCTACAGATGCCAAACTGTGTAGATACCTTTGATATTATCAATAAATTGTTAAGCCTGACATGCTTTTTGCTTATACTATCCAAAATAATACTGTCTTAATTTTTCATCCCAATAAGTGAGAGTTTTTGTTAAGAAGAAAAATAACTTGGACAATGAAAAACTGTCACAAATACTGTAACATGATACTGGATTTATTGAAAGGAAGGAGACAATAAGAGGGACTAAGCAAACAAAAGATGACTTGGTAAGGAAAAACAGTCTTACTTGGTGAGCAGGGTGGGGAACCAGGCACTCTGTCTGAGACAGGATGTGCTCCTGCTCCCGTCCAACTATCAAGGAATAAGGAACATGGGACCTACTTCTCCAACACGCATCTCTGTACATGCCAGCTAATGCTCAGCCATTACACAGCACCTCACAACACCCCAGCACTAAAGGTTCAGTGTGCATTTTAGAAGAACGAGTGGAACCTGCACTGCCTAGAGGGAATTTAAATAAAAAGAAGAAAAAGGAAGACAGCTCTGCAAATAAACGCTGGATACTACACACCCCAACTAGTCAGCAAATTCTCTCCTTCCGAAGTCAATGTTGGTCCATTTCTGAAGGGTAATACTCATCCTCCAATCCTCAACAGGTTTTGAAACTCTGAGACAGAGAATTCTATGATGTCTAAGCATATGCTAAGCTTCTACACATGTCAGGGAATCACACTGACATATATCTGCCACAAAAGATTTATGATGAGGTCATGAATAATAGCAGTTAAACTTGGTAACTTTTGCCTGGGAAGATTCGGAAACCAAAACCTGAGTGAATGAATGAACAAATGAACAAAAAAACAGGCATAGAATAAATGAATTAAAGAAAGAATAAATAATGCTGGTAATTCATTAGGCATATCCAATAACCAGTTTCTCAATCACTTACATTTAAATCCCCCTTTTTACATGTGTAATAAAGTCTAATAGATTTTGTTCAGTAGATTCTAAGTATTTGTCAAGTATTTAGATATAGTGTTTCAATAAGATAACAGCACTGATTTGCCTGTACGTGTTTCTTGAATCTATCCTCTTCAATTTGCCACTTTTCTTTTTCTCTTATCTTTTTTCTTTCATTTTTTTAAGGAGGGTTATTCATTCATCTTGCAGCCTGAGCCTGAAACATGAGTAAGCAATTGTCAGTGGTCAGTGAAAACCAATGGACTAAAATTGATGACAAATGTTTTCTGTTACATCTCTTTTCTAAAATGTACTGTAAGATCCCTTTGTGTGTAAATGCTGCTCTTGACAGTCATATCCCTATGCATATTTTAATATAAAATCATTGCCACTGAACCCAAGATTTCATATATGGTATGATGGCTCTTCCTTTCTTTCAGCATTCCTGATGACTCTGCATTGCCAAAACTATTATCAAACAAAAAACATTTATTCTCATTTTCACTTCGTTAAGAAAATGGCATTGTATCAAAAACTTGTCTTACTGTAGCAATGACAGTAAGAATATTTCAAAATTTAAGTAGAGAACAAGGAAACATGGCCAACCTTCTATATTTCACTGATATTTCATTTTAAAATAGTCTCCCTAATACAGAATAGTACTAAATGTAAACTGTAATTTAAAAAAAAAATTTAATGAAAAATAATTTTTAAACCTCAATGAGATACTTATACCCACTAGTATGGCTATCTATATATATAAAAGCCTAAGCAACCATCCAACCAGTCGACCAGTGCTATGACGTGCACTAACCACCAGGGGGCACTCAACTCAGGAGCTGCAGAACTGCAGTAACTTGGCAGCTGTGGTTCTCGGGTGACACACCCGGAACCACAAAGGAGGGAGCCCAATTCTGGGGTGCGTCACCTGAGAACTGCCCTCTCACAATCCAGGACCCCCTCAGAGGATGTTGGATTGCCAGTTTCGGCCTGATCCCCACAGGACAGGCTGAGTGACCCCACCGGTGCATCCGTGCACTGGGCCTCTAGTACTGTAATAAAATAAAACACAGACAATAAGTGTTGGCAAAGATAAGTAAAAATTGGAACCCTCGTACACTGCTGGTGTGTATGTAAAGGGTGCAGCCAATTTGAAAAAGTCTGGCAGTTCATCATAGGGTTAAATACCAAGTTATCATATTACACAGCAATTCCACCACTAGGTATATACTAAAAAAAAAAAAAGAAAACGCATGCCCACACAAAAATCTATACATGAATGTTCGTAACAGCAATATTCATAAAAGCCCCAAAGTGGGACTGATCCAAATATCCATTACTTGAAGAATAACATGTGGCATGTACATTTAATATGATTTTGTAATAAAAAGGAATATAGATAGTACTAATACAGGCTACAGCTAAATGAAACCACAACATACCACATACTGCATGCTTCCATTGATGTAATATAGCCACAATAAGCAGACCTATAGAGCAGAAAGTAGACTAGTGGTTTCTTAGAGCTGCTGGATGAACAGGAGACAGGGGGAGGGGTGGTGGGAAAGGGGGAGCATAGGGGCAGAGGAAGGGTGAGAGGACTGCTAATGGGTGTCTTTTAGGGCTGATAAAATGTTCTAAAATTTATTGTGCTGATGGGTGCACAACTCTGATCATGTTAAAAGCCATTCAGCTGCACACTTTGAATAAGTGAATTGTTTGGAATATGAATTATATCTCAATGAAAATGGTATTTTGAGAAATAAGAGTCATTGTTAAATTTTGCTGGTTCCAAGGTACTCCTAGACTCTTTTTTTTATTATGTGTGACAGAGAAAAATATTGTTATAAAACACACACACAGATATAAACATCCTAAACATGAGTCTTTGGTGAGCAGCATGATGGGATAAAATGCAAGATTAAAAGCAAGAGAGTTAAATGACTGCCTAAATCTGAGAGTATGTGCACCTGTGTGGACTCAGGAACTGAGAGGCAATTGGCGAGGCTGGTAAGAGGGACAGATGCGGTGCGGAGAGGAAGGAGATTTACTAGTACAGCTATATTAAGTCGATGTGAATGTTGGTGAAATAAATGAGAATATGAGAGTATTTCCAACTTGGGAAATATTCAACAAAACCGCCATTCCATCTTTCTTGCTATGCAGTGGGACTTGTTTTGAGGGTCTGTCTGCAGGGTAGGTGCTGGGCCCAAGGGAAGCCATCTGCAATCCTGTGTTGCTGGCTTCTGGGACAGGGATTATTAGAAGTCCTTTGGCTTTCTTTTTTTCTTGAGGTTAAGAATTATCATTTTAAAACTTCTGATTCTCTACATTTCAGCACTTAGATTTAATCATGCAAATACTCTGTAACTTGTCTCTATCACAAAAGTGGAGCTTTTCAGAACCATCCCTGATGGCCCATGCCTACAGTACACTGATATTCACTACTCTGTGTATTCCATTATATGAAGGTAGCACAATTCATTCATTCACTCTTCTCTTCCAAGCTTTCACTTAATGCAAACAACATTGCAATAAAATTCTCAGCCATGTCTGATTTTTCCCATGGTCTAAACTTTTTTTCAGGGTATAAACCTGGCAAAAGAACTGCCTGGTCATAAGAATGCACAAATTTAGATTTATGAGACACTGTGACATTGCTCTCCAAAACGATTGTGTAAATGTGTAATCTTTCCCACAACTTCGGGGCGTTCTTTTTGCCTGAATCGTCACACATACTGACGGGTTGGCACATAAAAGCTGTGGGTCTCAATCCCAGTTCTCCCTCACTACACATGCATTAAATCCAAGCCCCTGGGCTGTTAACCCCGCGGACAGTGCCAACTCTGCAGATCCCTGTCCTAGTTTTCCGTTTCTTCTTCATTTCTGGCCCAAGGCAATTTCCCTGCCTTTCTCAGCAGTTCAGCCTGTATTTATAAGGCTGTTATAATTTATTGATCAATTCTTGGTGTTGGTAGCTGGAGGGTTTTCAAGTTATCTGTACTGCCAGTCCCTGACATGCCTGAGAACATTTTCAGCACCTGAGTGATTTTTAAACATTCCCCAGATGCTAGACACCATAAAGAAAATAAGTGGAATCAAATTAGCAACTATGGTGAGCTTAAACGTTTTCGCTTGTATTTATTAGTCACCATACTGCACAACAATTAATGGTAGGGACTCCACAGCTTACCTAGTTTGCATCCCAGCTCAGTTCCTTACTAGCTGTGTGACCTTGGGCAAATTACTTCATCTCTCTGAGCCAGTTTCTTCCTAAGATAAAGATGTAAATAATAGAACCTAACCCTGTGGGGTTGCTATAAGGATCCAATGAGTTACTATTTATTAAAATGCTTAAAACTGTATCTGACACAGCATGTACTGTGTAATCATGTGATAAATAAAATGGAATGACTATTAAACATCCATTTTTGTATTATCCATGAATATTTAATAATGATCTTTCTTTCAGTCCCCAGCATGGACAATATAACATTTTAAATACTTTATCCAAAGTGTACAGACATATCTACAGGAAGTTCAGCCTAATAAAGAACTACCTGGGCCTCACATTGAAAGAAGTACCCCAGTAATTTACTGCTGTAGTTTTCTGCTACTCTCTACATGCTCCCTGCGTCCTCTAGAGGTTTGCTCCTATTTATTTGTTTGAGTGTCTTTTGAAAGCTTTTCTTTAATGTCTGGTGAGCCTTGATTGCACTTTCATTTTTTAAAGTATTGCACTCAAAGGCAGATCAGAAGGCCGCACCGGGGGCTATAGTGTGGCAGACTGCTCTCACTGGTCATCCTGCTGAGATTTCTGGGTATTTTGATGGTGGACCTTCTGGAGTGCATGCCTCCAGGTCTTTCTTTGGGGTTGGTTAGTTCTATGGTCAGATATCCCAATACCGTTTTCATACTGAAAATATATTAATTAAGGTGGGTGTCAATCGTATAGAGAGAGCGCTTTAGCCTGAGGTTCCTTCTTCAAATACATTGAGTGTGCTTTATCTGTACTCTCCTGTGCTTTTCTCCGTGAGCACTTGCCTACTGACTGAATTAGATATTTTAGAGAGGATAAATGGTGATGGGAAAAAATGAATTAAATCACGTTAAAAAAATAAAAATATATGTCAAGACAAAACCAAACAAGCAGAACCTCCTCAAAATCTGCAAAGTTTGTTTTCATTGCTGGGTGATGGCATGCTATTGCAATCACCGGGAACTTCCTTGCGACCTTATTTCACCCTCAGTGAGACAGGCTTCATTCTCGCATGCATTCTGTATGGCCATACCGAACTTACATTCTGTCAATCAGATCTTACTCTTCCATCCTTTCCTGACTTTCCACAGAACGTCGTTTCTTCCTAAAATGCCCTCTTTTCTTTCTCTATTTGCCTACAGAGCTTCTCCTTTCCTTAAATATCCAGCAGGATGATCTCTTCTGTGAGGGGCTCTGACTTCACCAGGCAGAGTCATTCTAACTTATCCCTCTGTGCTTAACTGAAACGGTGCATTGACCTCTACTGACATACTTAATGTCCTTCTCTTCTAATAAATTTGTATATATGTCTTCCTTACTAGTTTGTGAATGCTATAAAGTCAGGGACTCACGTTATTTTATGAAACCATCTTACCAACTGGAAGCACTTCCACTAACAACCAAAGAGATCTACACCAACTGCGTTCCATACTCTATTTGCTGTAAGAGTCAGGTTGCCCTGGTGAGAGCTTAGACTTTTATTATGGTATGGCATTTAGTTAAAAAAAAAAGTGTGTGTGTGTGTGTGTGTGTGTGTGTGTGTGTGTGTGAGAGAGAGAGAGAGAGAGAGAGAGAGAGAGATATTATCAACATTTTAGGAAAGTATTAGCTAAAGCTTTTTTATAGTTAAGTATTTAAAATTCTAAGTGATGATCATTTAGAGTCTCATTCTGTAACCTCAACTGCATGCATTACAGATAGCACAGTCTCTGTTGCCCTTTTATCTACTATGATTTCTGTTGTGGAATTTAATATGAAAGAGATGATTGTTCTGTAATGAATTTGCAAGTGTGCTTCCATTTGGAAATGCGTATCCATGTATGCAGGTGCCAGCTGGATAAATACATATAACAGCTTTTTAAGTATTATAGATTTTACTCAATGATGATGATGGAATCAATACTTAAAATCTGTGGAAGCTTATGTTTTCATTGAAAGTGACAAACGCTGGGCCTGGTATATAGAGTGAACCCTGAACAGTACTTTTTCTGGACCTTAATGTTTCTATACAGTTTGAAGAAGAGCCCAGCAGCTGAAGCATTAGGAAAAATTATTCTCTAAGTAAATTTAACTGAAAATTCTGTAAAATTTTTGGGAAAAATGCAAATAGTTGCAAAACTCATAGCTATGAGAAACTTGACATGATAAAGACAAATGTTCTTACAAATATCGTAAGATTTCATTAAGCAGCAACTTCAGAGATCCTGGAAGTAAATGAAAGTAAAATTATAAAGAAGTCTATTTTCACTTTAAATGTATATAGTATAAGTTTCATAACACGCAAATGAAATCCACTTCTGAAAATAAGTGTGCCACTAATTTCCTGATAATTCTTAAAAATGTCTTCACCCCAAATGTGAGGAAAATGAATTTAAAACCATGGGAATGTTTGCTTAACCAG
This sequence comes from Myotis lucifugus, assembly GCF_000147115.1. Lineage (NCBI taxonomy): Eukaryota > Metazoa > Chordata > Mammalia > Chiroptera > Vespertilionidae > Myotis > Myotis lucifugus. Next base: position 967,307 of record NW_005871125.1, read on the forward strand.
ATGGAGTCTGGAGAGTCAAAGAAAAAGGAAGGATAAAATATGATCTAAGTCAGTATAACATGCTCAAGTTTTGCATTGGTGAATATGTGTAGATATGATAAATTCATGGCCACCAGGAGGCAAGACTGGGGGTTTGGGAGTCCTTGACTGCAACCCCCTTCAGAGACAACATGACTGGCATGACTGGCTGTGCACCCATTGAGTCTAGTGTAGGGAGGGCAGCTTGCCCCATGAAGTCTCTCAAGGAAGGACTTTGTAATTGCGTATGGTTGGACCTGAAAGATCACAGATAAAATTATGGCCTGGAGCTAGACTTCCCAAAAGCCAATATAAATAACTGGTACTTCCTTTATATTGAAATGTTCTCTCCTAAGGAACAGATCAGTCTGACCTCATCTATTAAAAAAATTTTAAGATGGAGATAAATGATTCAATAAGTTACAGTGGGGCCTTGACTTACGAGTGTCCCGACTAACGCGTTTTTCGAGATATGAGCCGTCTCTCGGCCGATGTTTTGCTTTGAGTTGCGAGCTAAAATTCGGGTTACAAGCCATCTTCAGATACCCCACCGCTAGTTGGCGCAGCGAACGTCACAGTGAACGCCACATCATCAGCCCAGCATCACGTGTCTCACTCGTTCACTTTATGATTTGACATACGAGTAATTTGAGTTATGAGCTCCATCACGGAACGAATTAAACTCGTAAGTCAAGGCCCCACTGTATATAGAACAGCCGATTGCTTTATAGTTAACTAGAGGCCCCAGTGCACGAATTTGTGCACTCGTGGGGGCCCTTAGCCTGGCCGGCAATCAGGGTCATTGGGGGGGCCATCTCGCCCAGTCCCGATCGGAGCCATTGGGGGCCAGCTGGGGGATGGGACTGCGGGAGGATGGCCAGCCATGGAGGTTGGCTATGGGAGTGTACTGACCACCAGGGGGCACTCCTGCGTTGAGCCTCTGCCCCCTAGTGGTCAATGTGCGTCATAGCGACCGGTCATTCGGTTGACCAGTCGTAAAGGTCGCTTAGGCTTTTATATAGAGAGATATTGAGCTACGTGGTTCATTACCATATTTGCAGATAATACTTTTAAAAATTCAAATTTATTTACTTATAAAAATAATGATTCCACACAAAAATAGCCAACTGATTTTTGAGAAATGTGCAAAAGCAATTCTATGGGAAAAGAAGAGTCATTTCAATAATTGGTGCTGATACAATTCCATGTCCATATGCAAAACAATGAACCTAGAGACAGACCCGACACCAAAATTTACTCAAAATGGATTACAGATCTAAATATCAAATTCAAAAATATAAAACTAGAGGAAAACATAAGAGAAAATCTATGAAACCTAGTCCATTAGTTTGCAAGGGCTGCCAAAGCAAAATGCTACAGACTGAGTGGTTTCAATGACAAAAATTTATTTTCTCATGATTCTAGAAGCTGGAACTCCAAGAACAGGTGATGGTAGGTTTGAATTTTCCTGAAGCCTCTTTCCTTGGCTAGCAGATGGCTGTCTTTTCACTGTGTCTTCACACAGTTTTTTATCTGTGTGCATGGATCGCTAATGTCTCTCACATTTTATAAGGACAGCAGTCATATTAAGTTAGATTTCCACCCTAAAACTCAAAATACTGATAATACCAATTGCCTGTGAGGATGCAGAGCAATAGGAGCTCTCAATTTCTGCCTGGAATGCAAAATGATTCAGCCACTCTGAAAACTACGTGGCAGTTTCTTTCAAAGCTAAACACAGTCTTACCATATGATCCAGCAGTTGTACTCCTAGCTATTTACCCAACTGATTTAAAAAGATATGTCAACAGAAAACCTTCATCTAAATGTTTATAGCATATCCTATATAATAAAAGCCTAATATGCTAAGTGTCCAGTCGTCCGGTCATCCGTTCAACCATTCAAAGCATACTATGCTAATGATATGCTAAGGCCGTTCAACTGCTCACTATGACAAGCACTGACCACCAGAGGGCAGACAGTCGACTGGTAAACCAGTCGCTACGACGTGCACTGACCACCAGGGGGCAGACACTCTGACTGGTAGGTTAGCTTGCTGCTGGGGTCTGGCTGACTGGAACTGAGCAAGATGGGTTGGACATGCCCTGGAGCCCTCCCGCAGTCCCTTCCCAGCGGCGGCGGGGGCCAAGGCCCTTGCAACGGGCCTCTAGTAGTCTATGAAAGCAAACCAATACCTAAGCCTGAAATGCTTCAAGATTAAGAAATCAAAACCTAAGGAGGACAACCAACCCAAACAGCCTACTAGGCTTTCCCAAATAAGGCAACAGCTTAAGCTATAGCCAATCAAATAATTTCCTTGATCTGCTTCCGCCTCTTCTCTGTAAAATCTGTCCCTGAGCTCCTGTTATAGAGTGTTTAACCACTGCCTGATTCAAGCAGATTTTTGCTCAAATAAACTCTGATACATGCCTGTTTATATTTTAACAGGTCTATAATTGCATGAAACATCTCACTGGAGGAAAGAAATGTGTGAAACACCTGAGATGGAGAAAGGGTGATGACCTAAGTAACCCTGGAAATTAAGTCTATAAGACCGAAGGCAAAGGAACCCCTGAACTCTAGTAAACAAAGTTATTTCCCACAGGAATACAGGTTATCAATTCTAAAACACATGTAGACACCTGAACAGAGACTTCACCAAAGAGGATATGTAAAAGGCAATTCAACACACAAAACGGGGTCCAACATCACCAAATGAGAGGGAAATGCACACACCACACATGAGAATGGCTAAAATGATACCAAGGCTGGCCAGAACACAGAGCACTCAGAACCCTGGTATATTGCTGTTGGGAATGCAAAGTAACGCAACCACTCTGCAGAACTATGCGATAGTTTTTATGAAGTTAAACACAGATTTACCATATGACTCAGGACTTCCATTCTTTGATATCTACCTTAGAAGAATTAAACATTATGTTCACATAAAAACATATATTCGAGTATTTATAGCAATACTATTATAACTGCCAAAAACTGGAAACAGTTGTAATTTCCTTCACTGGATGAGTTGATAAAGAAACTGTGGTCCATCCCTACAACGGAATACTGCTCAGCACCAAAAAAAAAAAAAAAAGTCATTTTTATTTTAATTAGTTTAAATTTAAAAATATTTGATTCAGGATTGGAAATTTTTAAGATATGTTTGAAAAAACTTGGGTATGTGAATCTTCTTTATCAACTGTAAATTTTCTAAAATCTAAATACCGAACGAATATATCTTATAAAATTTAACTTTCAAATTGAGATGTGTTGTAAGTGTAAAATTATACACTGGGCTTTGAACACTCGGTGTAAATCAAGAATATAAAATCTATTATTCATTTTTATGTGGATTATATTGTGAAATAATCATTTGGATTTATTTGGTTACATAAAAATATGAATTTATCATGTAGCAGATGTAAGAGTGCAAGAAAGAATGAAATGATAGTGAAGAATCACAGAATGCTAAAGAGGTTTGGGAAGATGCAGGAAATCAGAAAAGGATTTAAAAGGGAAGATGATTGCAATTATCTGAACACCACAGTGACGTTGATGCAGAACTGATTAATTCAGGTCCTCATGTTCCACTCGCAAAGTATTAAGCTAATTTTTCTTTTAACAAATTGGCCTATGGAGATCATTGAAAGAAGCATCTTTTAAAACTAATGAAGGGGAGGATTCCAATGTTTCTGTGTTCCTTCAATAAATTGCAATATGCCTTCAGAGGGAGAAGTTAGATTAGTTAGGAGATAATGATTAATATTTTAAAAATGTAAAGCCCATTTTAAGGTGCATGTTTTGTGTCATGTTGGTGGGTCAAATTTTGCAAGCTTAAGAGAAGAAAAGAATTTAGGTTCCTATTAGACTTAACACTATATATGCCTTTTCATTACATGGAGGTATTCCTTTATCTTTTATTTTCCTGGAAAAGAGCATTGTGCTACTGGATGAGAGAAAACGCAATAGTATAATCTTGAAGACTCTCTTTGTGTATTGCTTAAGCCAGAATGGCATTCTGCTACCTCATCTATTACAGGCATTCTTTGCCAGTATATGATGAGATTCAAGGTTCAAATCAAATAATAAAACATGTTTTTTGTCTTTTTTTTATAATAATATTTCCTTCAGATATATATTTTTTTAATCAGTGATTAAATCTCTCTTTTCCAGGTTTTAATAGAAGACAGCCTGTGTTCCAGTTGACAGCGCAAGGAAAATTCAAAGAGAAAGAAGAGGCCAAACTGTGAATTTAGTATGTATTAGCCTTTTCTTCTGTATAACTAAACAATGGCTTCGACTTGCTGTTCTCTTCAATGTCTCCTAGGTCAGAATAGGACAGTGATGGCGAACCTATGACACGCGTGTCAGAGGTGACACGCGAACTCATTTTTTTGGTTGATTTTTCTTTGTTAAATGGCATTTAAATATATAAAATAAATATCAAAAATATAAATCTTTGTTTTACTATGGTTGCAAATATCAAAAAATTTCTATATGTGACATGGCACCAGAGTTAAGTTAGGGTTTTTCAAAATGCTGACACGCCGAGCTCAAAAGGTTCGCCATCACTGGAATAGGGTCAAGGAGGGCTGTAAGATTTATGAAGAAATCTTAATATGATTTATTTATGAGTATGTAAGGTGACCCTCCCAGTCTCTTGATTATTCATCCACATGAAAAATTTATGGTTTTTATATCTCCCCTATAGAAAAGATATAACCAAAGATACAGACTCCAAGGATAACATGGTCAGGATATACCAATTTCTTTCAGTTTTTTAATATCAGTAATAGGTTTCATTTGATTTTATGAGAACACTGAAGTATTGCTATAACAAATGAACTAATTTCTACATTTTGTGCCATTATAAATGCTATTATAAATGCATTTATTAAAGGTTAATGGTTGATTTGGGTTTTAAAATTAAACTTCTAAAAATTAAGTTAAATTAACCTAATACAAATGAAAAATGATAGAAAAACATATTCAGAAGTTTTTGTTTTATTGTACTACTTTTGAAGCAACAAAAAAAGCCGTGTATATTTAGATAAGACCATTTCCTCTAGTTATATACCCTCCTCTCCTCTCCCTCACTTGAAAGGTATTTTTGAAACATAGCTCCACTGGTACCTCCCCTAGCCACTCAACAATCTCTCCCTTTCCTGGACAAGCAACCCATGGCTTATAGTCAATTGTGCACACAGGTACAGCATACCAGCCAGCGTCCGTTCTGATTGGTTAGCCATACTATTTTATTCAATGGAAATGATGTCATATCAATTGTAACTTTAAAAAAAATTTTACTTCTGCTACCCATTATTCATTCAGCAACTATTCATTGAGCTACTGCTCTAGCACAAGGGATAAATGATGCATAAAAATCAATACAATCTTTCCCCTCCCAGAGCTCATACTCTAGCAAGCTTTCATTCACATATTTGACCATGATTTAATTCTAAATATATACCTTGGGTAATTATATCTGCATAAGTATAAATATTATGTCTGTAAATCTATTTCAAAACATTTACAGGACAGTTTCAATCTCTGTACCTCACATAATGTCCAGAATAAAGCTTATAAAACACTGAGATAAAGAAAAAGGAAAAAAATCGTTAGCAATCCATAAAAGGAAGCTGAGGCCGCGGTAGAGAGTGATGAATACCTTTCACCAGGGGTAGGTGACAGCAAAGTCTAAAGAACAGCTATATAAGTATTATTTGAACACAGAGACTATTTTCTGATTTGTGGCCTTTTGTACTTAGTGACTATCGTTTATACGTGTGGCTATCTATAGCGCTATTACTATTTGTACTGTGTGCACTTCTCCGTGCTGAACTAAGTACACACATTTCTGATGCCTGAAGTTGTTTTACAGAACCTCTTAGCTTGATTTGGGAGTTTCCTCTTAGGCAAAAGTTGAAGCCATATGCATGGCAAGATTATAATTTCAGAAAAGAGGGTGGTCCACAGTGTCCTATCCCACTGATAACAGAAACAATGGAGACTAAGAAAGGCTGTGGACAAAAAGATCAGGACCATAGAGGTCATCTTGGAAAGGAGGAACCAGATTGCCATGGTGCCAGGGGATCATCTCTTAGGATCTTGGGAGGGGTTTTACGTTGTGTCGGTGTTGGTACCACACTCTGTGTCCCAACCTTTCCTGAAGGGTAGAGGGGAAGGGAGCAAAATTTGCCACCCTCAAATGTATCTCTGGCATGAGGATTTTTTTTATTGCTTTTTTAAGAAACAGAAGCCTCAGAAAATTTTTCTTTTACATCCCCCTTAACTACCTAAAATAATTTAGATAGAGGGCCTGTTCCAGGAAGAGAGTTATCAGCAGTGATAATGACAAAGAACCTGAGTGGTGGGGAGTGGGTCTCTGTATGGCAGGGCAAACATTTGCCTACCAAACATTTGCTCTTCCCATTTCCTGTGAATTGCCTTTCTCCCCATTGAAATCCCAGATACTTATCCTATTCTTTAGCTCAGAATGGCATATGAACCTCAACTGCCTGACTTATCCTTGGATCACTTATTCTTATGGAATTCCCGTACATACGTAATTAAATTTTTCTCCAGTTATTTTGTCTTATGTTACTGTATCAGACCTGTCAAAGAACTTCTAAAAGGAAAGAATTTTTCTTTTCTCCTTAACAACATCATGGTGTTCTTTGTAATTTGATTCCCAGCTCACAGCAACATTGAGCATTGTACAAAGGGAATAAGAGCAATCTGTGGTTGCTCTCCCCTCCCTTTCTAAAGAGGACATAAAGACAGCACATCACCACACATGGACTGGGATGGAGGAGAGTAGTATCAGGCTGCACCAACAAAATGAACACCCTCCACACCAGCACTATGAATAAAATGAAACAAAACATAACTTGAAAATAATTAAGTTGCACTTGGATTATATCTGTACAATAAAACCAAACAGCATGTCTTTGGGTTATAACTTAGGGATATTAAAGAGCAAAACCTCAGTTGTGCAATTTTGAAAATCTAATTGGCTTTATTTAATGATTCATGAGTCAGGCCACATCCCATCTAGCAAATACAAGGGAGGTCCCAGGAGTTATAAAAAATGGAAGGTTTTTATAGTCAGAGGGAGGGTGGAACAAAGTAGTTTAAAAGAGTCAATTATTTCAGGCAAGGTCACTTCCCCTGAGGGAAGGCACAGGGTCTTATCAGGCAGAGTAACTTACTAGTGTTGATCATGAAATCCCAGACTGACTGATTTACAATTCTACTCCTGAGAGAGGCTAAAACTGAAACTAGATTAGGTATTAAGTCTTAGTGGGGCTTACCACAAATGATTCCATTTTGTGCCTGTTGTTTCTTTTTGACAGGGGTGAAAAAATACTGTATGAGTTTAACAATAATACTTATGTTCAAATTAATATGTGCATATATATAATACTCAAATCCATTTGCCAGCCAAGAATGCCTATAAAAAGATTCTTAGTTATGATACCTTCTGATTTTAAATTGGGTAAATGTATTTTCAAACATAAATTCCCTGTTTGAATTATATACCTAATATAATCACTATGGTGTTTTGTGTGTGTTTTTTTAAGAAAACCATTTTGTAAACCAATTAATCTGATTTGTAATATTTTTAAAAGATAATGACTTTTTAAAAATTAAAATAAAAACCTTCACTTTTCTAAATATCCAACTGAATGTGAAATTGAGTACAGAACTACAGGTAGAATACACAAACCATTGAATTACAGCAGTACAGATATTTTTAATAAAGTTGACATTACCTTTCTTATTTCTGAATTTTTAATCAGATTTTCAAATATCGTATTTTTTAGAAAAGTAGCCTCCTGAAAGATCAACTTTTGTTTGACATCACAGGAGATATAAGAACTAGATATATTTTGCAAAGCATAATGCTAAAAAAAACCCATGCCTACTCAACTATTCTAACAACAAGTGATCTTTATGACCAAATGACTGAATGACCAAATGACCAGTCACTATGACTCGCACTGACCACCCGGAGGCAGACACTCAACTCAGGAGCTTACCCTTGGTGGTCAGTGTGCTCCCACAGTCAACCTCCCCTGGCCGGCCGGCCCCAATTGGCCCCAAATGGGGGAGGGGGGGTGGCCAGCCAACCTCCCTCGACTTTTTCCCCCAGCCGGCAGGCCCTGATCAGCCCCAATCACTGGCCAGGCGGAGGGACCCCACCCGTGCACGAATTGGTGCACCAGGCCTCTAGTATTTACATAACAGTGTATTTTTTAATCACCTGATATAAACTCGCATTTGAACCTTATGTTAATCCTATTGCTGGTTTCTTCTAGAGGTGAGAAAAAGAAAACAAAAACTCAACTACATTTAGAAAGGTTCAAAATATAAGAATTAAGATGTGAATTGAGGTCTTTTAATTGACTTCAGTGTTCTTCAGGTAAAATTACTGTTATTTATGATAGAGATTCTTTGACAAATTTCTCTCTCTAGTCTGTATGATGGGGCAGACATCACTTTCAAATTGTGTCGTTCACTCTGAAAAATGGACAAAATGCCTGAAGGCACATATATCTTGATAATTAATTATACAACATCTTTTTATAGTCAAATTTGAATGGAGAGACCCCCAATTATTAGTCTTGAACCATGAAAAACAATGCTTTTTTCTGTCATTATTTTGCATGCTCTCATGCTCTAATTAAGGATGATGAACCACTCATTTATACATTCCATGCTGCATGAAGCAGTGGTTAGGCTTTTCTGCATAAACAGAAAATTGGAACATGATGTGATGTGTGTATTAAGCAACAGAAGAATATAGATGCAGAAACATTCTGTATGATGATTAGAGGGGATAAAATTCAAAGAAATATATGGAATAGCTTAACCCACACTCTCCAAAATAAACAACCAATAAAACCATCCCAGCTGTAGATAATGAGGCCCAGTCTGCAGCAGCTGGTCCTCTCCTCACTCTGCTCTGAGGCTTCTAAAGGCAAAGAGAAAGAATACCCAGCTATGCTGCTGCCATTTTTTTCAAAGAATTTGTAAAAATCATATCCACAAAGTATTTAAAGTGAAAAGGACCTGGGCTCCACCACCCAATATCTCCTTCAAAATACTCCCCTTGGGAAGGACCAGAAGAAACACCCTCTCTCTATTTTTGAGGCACACCTGTTTAGGCTTCCCTGGCTAGATGTGCTTGAGAAAAATTTGGTGTTGCTTGTTTGTTCCTGGCCAAGAATAATCCCAGTTCAATTCAAACCAAATTACTATTACTAATAATGTCTTTATTTGTTTTTTCATTCAGCCAAGAAAGATAAAATATTCCAAGTTATAATAAAAAATAGACAGAACTAGGTGATGTCTTCCCAAAACAAATAATTATGGGCAGGTAGGTGATGAGATAGGTGGGTACATAGGTAAATAGATAAAGATAGATACCAGGGTGGGGGGAAAGTACGTTCACAGTTTTAAGAAAAACAATTTATTCTTGTATTATTATTTATTAATTATTGTATTATTTTCCATATGAACAACTGTAGACCTACTTTTGCCCCGCCCTGTAGATAAACAGATAGAGTGGTCTCTTGAATCCTGCAGTGAGACTTTGAAGAAGAAAAAGTCTAACAAGGCCAGAGTAGCACTCTCCAACTAGACTCAAGGGATTTGCAGCATTGTTCCAAGACACAGAAAATATTTTCTTGCTGCTTCAGAAATAAGGGGAATGAAAACTTGCCTGTGGTTCAGTGCCCACAACATTTTCAACAACTCGGTAAACATGCATCTATTAAGGCACCATCTGCCAACAACAGAACCATCCACGGAAGTGCCAACAGGACTGCATTCAGCTGCCTCTGGTCTCCAGCGTCTCTGCCTTTCCTGGGGGACAGCCAGCTCCCTAGACTCCTATTCCTAGCCTGGAATTAGATTCCACTTCCCTGCAAGGCAGGAAATGTCTTCTATTGATTTCAATCTGTATTCCAAGCCCCAAATCAAGTGGCGTTTGATAAACTATTATAAAGGAAGGACATGATTACACTGGTGTGTGGTAAGAGATTATATAGGTTAGAAAGAAGCAGGAATGGAGCTTATGAGCAGAGGATTTGAGAGTTTAAATGAGGTCAAACTCTACAAAAAGGAAATGGAAATGCAAAAGCCATGGAGAGAGGTGAGGGAAAGATGGCAATGATCAGAAAACAAAATTAAGAGCCCGTTTTGCTCACATTAGAAATTGGCAAAGGCTTCATGTGGTGTCTTAAGGTATTTGAGAACACTGCTAAAATCAGTTAAAAACATGCCTAGCTCTGGATCTCAAGAGTCGTGGGGATAAGAGCCTGTTATCATGTGGACAGTAAACAGGAAGGTTGAACACACTGAGTGGAAGGCTGGCCCTCACCTGCAGGCTCCCCAGACAATGTCACAACCAATCACAACACCCACAGTGTGGTGGCAAGGGCAAGGGGAAACAAAGGAACTATATACTCTGTTAGGCTAATACTAAGTTGCGTATTTCGTCCATTATTCTTTCTAGTTTTCTATGCTCAGGGGGCTTGATGCTTGTACGTTGGGCATACACACCAACGTCATAAAATTTAGAATCTTGACTCTTAGCCCAAAACAGGAAAGAAAGTATTTGGCAAAACGTGTTTTAGATATAAGGTTTTCTGTAGTATATTCCAATTATTGAATATGTCTTTAAGAATTATGAAAAAAATAGATTAATCAGAGACCAGCTGCCAATCCACACCAAATCCACTTCTGAGATAAATACCCTTATGGTCCCTTCTCTTCCATTTCTATGCTTATTTCCCCAAGCTGGACTTTGACTCTTTCTCTCTAAAATTATTGCTTTTTCAGAGCACTACCTCAATTTGTTGAGGTTCTGCTTCCCGGCATATGTTGACAGTTTGGCTCAAATAAACTCACAAAAATTCTTTAAAAAAAAATAAATAAATAATAAAAAAATTAAAAATAAAATAAAATTATTGCTTTTAATCGGTCAACCCTAAGTTGAGCCTACTCCTTCCTGCCAGATGAATATTTCTGAAATTCTCTTCTGATGTTCTCCTGCTCAAAACTGTAACAGAATAAAGCCCGAAGTCTTTAGTGTCTACCTTTAAAGCAGGCCAGCATGCGTACACAACATGCAATTAGTGTCCAGAAAAACCTCTGAAGGAGCCACTCCAGGTGTCTGCCTTCATAGCTACTTCTTGGTTTGCTTCCGGACCTGTTGCTGGTTGTAGGCAGCACAGGTTATCACAGGAATAATGAGACTTTAGGTAAATTCAAATAGTTTCAATGGTTCTACAAAACTTCATTAATATATTGAACCACCATCTATTTGAAATTTGTGTAAGTTTGGTCACAGGCGATTATTACTTTATTTTAATATTCTATGTCCAGAAAATATTAAATGTTGTAATATATGTATTATGAATTGAAGTTTTAACGGATGTCATTTGACTTATGAGGAACCACTTAGAAATTAAATACTAATGCCTGACTGGAAGCTAAATAAAATAATTTACATGTATAAATATACAATAAATTTAAAGAGTATCCTTTCCTATTTTCATTCCTAAAGTTCATATTGCATAGGGCTATTTTTACACATAAAACGAAGAAAAGGGAAAAGTTGCAACTGGAAACTCATACAACTCAGTTTATAGAAAGAGTTACCATCTATTGAATGCTTGCTGTGTTGTTGGACTGGATGTTTTATATATACTATGGCATATATGTTTACGTATTCCTCGCAAGTGCCATCGAGTGCTCAGGATGCCTCCATTTCTCAGGTGTGGATAATTGAGTTAACTGCCCGCCTGCCTGAGTAAACAGATTAGCAGAGATTCAAACCTTCTGACTGCACCAGGCACACTCTTAACCAATGCCAAATCTTTATTTGTTGGTGTAATTATTTTTAAGGCCAAACTTGTAAAGATGTTTTATAATAGTCTAGCTCATCTCTTCATAAAAGAGTCTCAATGAGGATGGTGTTTTATTGGATTTAAATGACCTCTTCCTGTAGTAATAAACTGTTGTGAAGCTTCTGATATATTACTGTAGGATTTTTACTGGAAATAGTATTTCATGATTTCAGCCTCATAGAGAAAATAATTACTGGGTAAAACAGGAGACATTACAAGGAATTATCTCCAAAAAAGCACATTAACTTTAGTGCATGTATATCTTAGCTTTGAGGCCTAGGAAACATATGCCTGAGATGTTCAGAGTCTTCAAAAAAATAGCATTAGAAGAGGCAGTAGGAGAGGAAAATAGATTATATAAAATGTTATGTCTGGTATCAACATGGTTGATAAGAATCCATTATATTTGAATTTGTGTAGTTAAAATGCTAGCTCCAACGGACCATAACACATCACCTGCTACACGTTGATAGGAACTAGAAATTTTTTTTAAATATTAAATTCCTAAGATAATTGACATTTTAAAGCCAGAGACTGAGGAATGCATCAGTGATAAACTGCGGTTTACATGAAAATATTCCATGTTTGCTAAATTTTCCATTTGCATTTTAACTCACACTGTGCAAAAACTGAAAACTAAAAGATGCACAGCCCAGGAAGGAACCCTTGGCAGGTTTTCTGTTTTTCCCGAATTACCAACGCAGAGGAAATGGGCCCTACTTGCACCTGAAGAATTAGGTTAAAATTATTAAAAATAATGGAAAGGAAATAAATACAGAAATGAAAACCAGTCTTGCATCGCTACCCGGTGCGATACGTCCTGGGGAATGCCTCCTTAGGCAATTCTGACACTGGGACGGCCTATTGCTCCCAGGCTACAAGTCCGTGCGGCATGAATATTGGAGGCCACTGTATGTACATGAACATCTGTAAATACGGGAAAGGTACAGTATAAAAGATTTAAAAAGTAAACAAAAAACGCTGCACCCGTACAGGGCGCTTACCGTGTGCGGAGCTTGCTGGGCTGCAAGTTGCTCTGAGCCAGTGAGTGAAGATAAAGGCCTCGGACATTCCCCTGCCGAAACGTAGTGCACGATGACGCACCACACTGTGCTGGACTGTCTACGTCCTGACGCTGGTTAGGACGTGATGTGACGTGACGTGACGTTATGACGTAATGCCAGCTATGATGTTATGACGGCTACCTCCTCACTGGGAGATAGGAATTTTTCATTCCATGATAATCTTGTGAGACCAACATCATAAATGTGACCCATCTTTGACCAAAATGCCATTGTGTGACATAGGAAGGTATAGGAAGACTTTCTATACGAGATAAAGTATGTTTACCTTTATGTGTACATATAAAGTTCCATGGGAATGTTTGCAAACAGCTCAGAACTTTGGCCACTATAATTTTTTTTTTTTTTTTTTTAGTTAAAATGGAAGTTTGTCCTAGCTGGTGTTTCTAAGTGGTTAGAGCATCCATTGTGCATCGATGGGTCGTGGGTTCAATTCCCGTCACAGGCAAGTATCTGGTTTACAGGTACCAATAGATGTGTGGTGTTTCTCTCTCTCTCTCTCTCTCTTCACCTCCTCCCTCTCTCCCTCCCTTCTACTCTAAAAAGCAATGGGAAAAATGTCCTCGAATGAGGATTAACCAAAAAAAAAAAAAAGAAAGAAAATTTAAAAAATTGAAACTTTGAAAGCAGATATCCATCCTATTTGGTAACTAAGGACTCTTCCTGGCCCAGACCCTCATTGCATTTTACTAAAATCTTGTTTGTTTTGGGGAGAAACTGTCTTAGAGGCAGCGCGGGGTGGGGGTGGGAAGGTGTGTGTCAGCGAACTTACAAGACGGAGGGGCACAGGGACATGGTAACATCTCCCTTGAGTGGCTTTCCTTAAGCTTTTCCTTTTTCAGGTTCCACTAAAAAGAACATAAAGTATTCTACATACTTTTATTCCTGTTTTAAAAAATTGAGCTTTATACAGCTATAATGTGAATGGAAATAAACTACAGATATACCCCAAAAGGTAATGTTAACTTTAGTCTGACATCAAATAGTGTGACTTTACAGTCACATTTTTTAAGTCTTCCTTTTGCTTACATGGGTGAATAATACTGGTACCCGAACAGATGGCATTAAGTGACTAATAAGTCAGGAAGAAAAGCTACCGTCGAGAGATAGAATTACTAACTCATCATCTTGCATTATGAAAGCCAAGAAAAAAATCACTTCCCACAAAGAAAACCTGACCTCTGTTCCAGTCTGCTATGGGTCTTATTAATGTCATGACGCTATTGTCCTCTAGAGGGAACATGTGGTTGCTCTTTGCATCTTTGTTATTTAGCCTTTATGCAGCACGTTCATCTTTTTTTCAGGTCTAAAAGGTCAATTGTGACTTAGGTTTTTCCAGCTTCCTCCTCCTCTCTTTTCTTGAATTCAGTTAGGACATTTGGTTTGCTGTCCTCTGAGGGAGTCCATGCTGAGTGGGAAACCCATCCTAAAGATGCTTTAAGGAAACAGGTCTTGACGACCCTGATGATTTATATGTGCATGTGTTCTCATCTGACTCCGCACGTGGCTCACATCTTTGGCTGTTTACCTCCAGACTCTTCAGATCGCTGATAAAGCAGATAGGAGGACAGATAGAATCTTTAAAAAACTTGAACCTGCCCTATTTGGTTTCGCTCAGTGGATAGAGCATCGGCCCGTGGACTAAAGGGTCCTGGGTTCTATTATATATGTCTAGAACTGAAAGAGACCTTAAATTTGACTTGCTCCAACTCTGTAATTCAACATACGAGAAAACAGAAACCCAAAGCATGTAGGGCTTTCTCCAAGGTGACTACGCAGTGGAGCACCTGAGTCTGGAAGTCAAGCCACCTATGTTCTTCCCACTGCACAATGCCACCTTCAGAAGGTAGATGGCCAACTTTGCCATCATCAGCTGCGAATTCTAGTGCATCTGATGGATATGGCAGTATATATAAATTATCACAGTAGAGATACTTAAAATTAAAAAAATGCTGTCTAACTTTCTGGAAAGAATTACTAATGTTCAATGTATATTTTTTGGTAAACTAGGATAGTTGTGTGTCAGAAATATTCATAGTCAGATGCATCTGTATCAATGGTTATAATATTTAAATAACATTTTTCACTTTCATGCCACTTGAATATATTCACCCTGATTTTAGACTTTTTTAAAAAGACACTTGAAAGCTAATTACATCATGGTGATATTAATCTCCAAAGAGAAGCTTTTACAAGCCCTTAAACGAGAATCCAGAAGTGAAATCACTTTCTAACCTAAACTACAGCTTTAATGGTAAAAGATTTCATGAAGGTTGAAGAGCATTTGTGCTGCAGTATATTTTCTCCAGGAGCCCACAGTGCCTCCAGGTTCCCATCACCACCCTCTCTCTGCCTGCTCCTTTTGTGGTTTCACCTGCTATCATGTTTTGTTGTCAATGTGCCATCGTTAGCAAAGATTGATTCAGGGCCCCTTACAAAAGAGAATGTAATGATCCCAGATCCTTGCTTTTTCTATTTTCTGAACATCTTAGCATAAACACAGTCTGTTCTCTCTTAACTCCATCTAGAAAAAAATAGCCCTCATCTTTCAAGGCCCAGCCGAGTTCCCGACTGACCCAGAATTCCTACTCAGATCAGCCAGCGGTGGTGCTCCATGTGTTGTATCCCAAGAGTTGGATGGGCCTTCAGATCCAGGACAGCATGGATCAGCATAAATTGGTGGAACCTGTTTTTGTTGCTACCTGTTTTGCTGAAATAGTAAGTGGAGAAATAGAAGAAATTCTGCTAATGTTGTATAACCAGAATTTCACTTCTAAGATGGGATAGTTGATAGTCTAGACCAGCGGTTCTCAACCTGTGGGTCGCGACCATCGGAAAACACATATAGCATATCAGATATTTACATTATGATTCATAACAGTAGCAAAATTACAGTTATGAAGTAGCAAAGCAAATAATTTTATGGTTGGGGGGTCACCACAACATGAGGAACTGTGTTTAAGGGTCGCGGAATTAGGAAGGTTGAGAACCACTGGTAGACATTTCTAATAATCAGGAAGCCAGCAACTAGCTGATATTAGATGAAATTTTGGGCTAAAAAGACTTAAAAACTGAATTCCCTAAAACAAACAAACAAAAATCACTCCTGAAATACAAACATCTAAAGGTAAAGGTTACTTTCCCAGTGGTGGACAAGAAAATTAAATACCATGGAAAAGGGAAAAGGGGTGTGTTAGAAGAAGGTAGCATGTATTAAATGCTACTATGTGCTGGGAGTTATTTTAAGCACTTTATGTCATTTTCTTTAATTCATACAGCCATATTGTGACAGAGTATCTGGTGAGCTGGTGTTTGTATAGACTGCTGGCCAACAATTCTTGTATGTTGTTTGTTCTATCCAGTACTCCCCACTGCCTGATGCAAAATAGACTATCTTCCAAGAGAACCAACAAATATGGATAATTTGGGAACTGTTGAAGTAAAGAGCAAGGCTTTTGCTACCTGTCTGACGCTGACCAAGTAGAACTATGTCTTCATTTACTAAGGCTGCTATAACAAAATACCACGAACTAAAAGTAACTACCTAACCAGCATAACCAGTTGTGGACTCAGAAGTACAGCAGATGATGCTGGATAGTCCGGTAGCCTGGAACAGCTGGAAAATAAGAATCTCTGCCTAGGACTGTCACAAAAAGGTTTTGGAGACAACTTGACTAGCCAATATAGCTTTACTTTCAGTTTCTCAGATACTCAAAGAAGACATTTACTCCTGCCCCCTCTTTACTATCACCCCTATTTTTTTTAAAGGTTTTATTATTCAGGCATTGTGAGGCCAGAAGATCATGTGATGGTTGCCATGGAAAAGATCTTTTGTTGCTCACAATTCTCTAGAGGAGGGGGGTATGCCATGCTGCACCGGGGGGGAGAGTGGGGGTACATGGGGAAGCACCAGGGTTGGACAGGAGGCAGAGGAAGGGGGGGTGAGGTTTACTGTGGTTTCTTAGGGAACAGGCAAGGTAGGATAAGCAGGCATAGGATTGGCTAGCTTAAATATATTGCAGGCTCCGCGCTATAGGGGCTGTCCCTAGTTGTTTGGTAGTTGACTGTGGGTGAGTAGAGCAGAAGGGTTGTGGCCAGGAGTGTAATAGCCTGACAAAGGAGGGAGTTGGGGTGTGGGCTCTGCCTTGGTTGGTTTGTATTTTAAAAAGCACACTGGCTGGTGAATTGTTTAAAATCTCAAGGTCGCCCTAGCCGGTTTGGCTCAGTGGATAGAGCGCCGGCCTGCAAACTGAAAGGTCCCAGGTTCGATTCTGGTCAAGGGCACATGCCCGGGTTGTGGGCTTGACCCCAGTGGGGAGCTTGCAGGAGGCAGCCGATCAATGATTCTCTCTCTCCCTCTTCCTTCCTCTCTGAAATCAATAAAAATATTTTTTTAAAAATAAAATAAATTTTTAGGGTATTGAGTAACCTCAGGAGGGGCAGTCCTTCAGGGTCAACCAGGCCCCAGATGTCAAAGCATCAGAATACAGAAATTAAGGAACATGGTTCACAACACCCTCCCTCCGCCCCCCCCCCCAACCCCACCACACTCAGCCAGGGTCAGGAGCAGCCCTTCTGCCAATCATAAAACTAGCACTGCCTTATATGTAGAAACACATCTCCTTCCTCTCTGGGTGGCATTTTCCGCTGTCTCTATATTTAACACAATAATAATTGTGAATTTGGAAAGAGATGTGATTCAACTCTAACATTTCAAATGACGTGTTCCCAAGAGCACCAGCAGCAGTTGCAACCAAGACTCCACTTTTTAAGTTTCCTGACACAGCTGATGTTTCTTCCAACCATTCCCTTAACTAATGTCAATAAAAATGTTCCTATAAAATAGTTTGGGTAACTCTTCACTCTGCCTCTTCTCTAAAGGTGGATCTGGCATCATCTGTCATCTGTCACTCTGGCGCAGGCATCTGATAACTCTGTTTAGCTTATGTCACAGACTTTGATGAAATAGTCCTGGGAAAAATGAAACTGCATCTCATAATCTTTTCCCTTTTCTCCTCTGGTTGAGGAATAGAGTGGCAGTGGGTTAAAGTCCCTCCAAAAGACCCTTGAAATATGTCCTAGATGTTTGAGAAAAGCTAAGGCAATACCTCTCACATGTCTTCATGATTGATAACGTCATATGGGAAAACACTATAATGGCTTCCCATTATCTCCTTTTCGTCAGAATGACACAAGACACATTTCTTTCTGGATTTCAGTTTTAAAGTTAAAGTTCAATGCCACTGGCACTTATTTACTAACGTAGGCAGTGAATACTGCCCTGGTAATATTATCATCTAGCTCTTCTACCTCTGATTTTTAATTTTATCCGAAAAGCAAGGAATGGTTAGGGAATAAGTTCAGAATCACACACTCCGTCCATTGTTTAGATCTGAATTCACAATGGAGTGCCACAACCTTCTTCACTGTTTACTTTTTTAAATATTCAAACATTTGTTAAAACGTTAACTACGTTTAACATTTTATTAGTTTAACTTACCTTTATTGTTGAAAGTATTACAGATGTCCTCTTTGTTGTTGTTTTTCCCATTGACCCCCTCCACCCTGCACCCACCCCTCCCAGGCCTTCACCACACTAGAGTGTGTATCCATGGGGTATGTATATATTCATACAAGTTTCCAGGTTAATCACTCTCCCCATCCCCACCTTTCCAATGAAATTCATCAGTCTGTTCCATGCTTCCATGTCTCTGGATTTATTTTGTTAATCAGTTTATTTTATTCATTAGATTCCACATATGAGTGAGATCATGTGATTCTTATCTTTCTCTGACTGGCTAATTTCCAGCGCAATTTACAATAGCTAAGATTTGGAAACAGCCCAAGTGCCCATCAGCACATGATTGAATAAAAAAGCTGTGGTTCATTTACACTGTTTACTTTTTAAAAATATTTTCCTTCTGTGAACCATAATGTGTGCATTTTAAATGTAAATGGCATTGTTTAGATGGCCATACTTACAACGTTTCAACTCTTGGAGGAAGCCTGATGTAGAACATGTTGCTCGTGTTCAGATCATCTAGCTGCCATTATGCATTGGGACTCCTAAACCCACTTTCCCACAAAACATGGTCTCTACCAAGGTTAACGTCATACTGAAGGCTCACAGTTAAGTAATATATTTCTAGGGCCAAAGCCAAATAAAATAAATCCAGGACATGTATATTTACATACCCTCACCATGAAAAGCATTTTACCTAAGAGCTACATGGAAAAAAATATCTAAGCATTTTCATTCTTAATAGAAAAATAAATCTTCGCTGATCCCTGGCCAACTTTTAGCTATTTTACACTGCTTTTACTTAAACTAGAGCTCCAACTTTCTCCTTTCTTTTTCTATTAACTTTATAAGAAAAGTAATCTATATTTGCTTCGTTTTCCTCTTTTTCTGCTTAATATATTGTCTGCTG
Organism: Myotis lucifugus; assembly: GCF_000147115.1. NCBI lineage: Eukaryota > Metazoa > Chordata > Mammalia > Chiroptera > Vespertilionidae > Myotis > Myotis lucifugus. The sequence continues at coordinate 986,759 of NW_005871125.1, forward strand.
TCACCTGGCTTCTGAACCAAGTGTCTTTGTAAAGATAATTTTCCTGTTCCAGTTTGATAAAATCAGGAAATTCTCAGAAAAGGAAATATACTAATAGACTTGCCAACGCAAGATAAAGCATGAAATTAAGATGGGTACAGGCGTTCTCCAGCGCTACATTCATGGCCATCTGTTGTTCAGGCCTGCCCAGAATCCATTCCTGCTTCTGATAATATCCCCCTGATTTTTATTTTTTATTTAAAAAAAATTTTTTAGGAATCTCTGACAGCACCCTCTCTTGAAATCAGGAGACTGATGATGTCTTGCCAGTGAAAGTACAGCTTCTCCGTGGCTCTAGTGATGGTTTAAGAGAGATCACAGGGCTCAGACTAGCCGATCAGAAAGCAATGCAGACATTTTGCTGCAATGTTTGGGAAGTTCTTTTCCACTGAAGTTGGTAACTGTATAAAATAGAAGCTTAGTGATGTTGGTGGCCACTTTGCTATCATTAAGAGAGAGCTGGTCTGAGCAAGCAGCAAACACAGAGGAAAGCAAAGGCAAGAGATGAAGAGATGATTTCTGATGACATCATTTTAAACGTGAGGGCTGGTCCTGCCCAGGAGATCCACCTCTAACATTGAATAGCTTCAATACATTCTTTCAGTGCTTTGTTTTACTTGTTAAAACCACTCAGACTTTGGTTTCTACCAATCACTTATACTAAAAGAACTGGAATAATACAAATATCTATGTTATATAATCTATATATTAGATATATAAATGTGCCATGAAATAGGCGTTCTGGTGGAATTATTATATGCTATAACTATTTTTTGGAAAAAAATTATGATCTTACAAAAAGCATGTAACTTTTGCAACTAAAATAAAAGAAAATGCAAGAAATAAAAGTAATTTAAAAGCCAAATGTCCTTTTTACCTCTCATTCTACTTACAATCACTGAATCAGTTGACAATTCCCTCTTTGAACTCTATGTTATTGACTTCTGTTACCACCTAATTTCTTGAATCTCCTCCCAACCACTTCAAATATTCCTTCTGGATTCCATTCACAGCATCTTTTCTTTCACTTACATTTTAATATCCCAGAATTATATACTCTGTCCTCTCATTATCTATCTCCTTGTACTCTTGTGATTATTGCAATAACCTTCTAACTGCACTGCTGTGAATGTAACTATTTTGACCATTTCATTTGTTTACTTGCTTGAAAACTCCCAAAGGGTTACCACTGCCCACAGGATAAACTCCAAACTCCTTTCCATGGCATCCCATGCTTTCAAATGGCAGCTAACCCCCCTCTACTCCCATCTCTCTATTCCCCAAATAAGCCATCTGCCTGAAGAAACTGTCTCTGGAGAGTAGGTCTTCCCTCCTACTTGGTTGAACCTCATGATGATACAATATTCTACTCCCTAGTGAACATCATAGAGTGCTTCTAGCTGCCAGGCTCAATGCTAAATTCTTACCTGCATTATTTCATTTAATTCATGTTACAGCCCTGTGAAGTAAGTGGTATTATTATTGTAATTTTACAGTTAAGAGAATTTGAGGGTCAAAGAAGTGCCTTGTTCATGGTCATGCAGCTATGAAGTGATGGCTTGGGGCTCTTAATTAGACATAAAATTCCTTCAAGTCATCTGACTCAAGATACCAAGTCATGGCCATCAAACATGACAAATTTAGTCCAGAAAACATGGTAAACTGGAGTCAAGTTTTTACATAATAGTAAGACACCTCATCATGGTATAGAGCTGAAATGATTAGAGTGCAAAGGAGGCACTTGCATTTCTCTGTGGATTAAGCTCTTCCTCGTGACTAATATCCTGAGCATAGATGAATGGTGAGAAAATAAACGTTACAATGGTACAGCCTGCTTTTAATTCTAATTCACTGTTACTGTTCACTTGTGTCACTATTTGTCATTTCTCCCTTTAAACCCTAATGACATCTCCATCAGATAAAGGCTGTGCCATCTCCTATGAATGCATTTATCTTTTTTTCCCCTCGTGTTATCATGAAATTTCCACACTAGTGTTCCCACGGTATGCTTTGCTGAATATTAACAAATCTTCCATGAAATATGCCCTGTCCTCTGGTAAGTTTGGGAAATATCACATGCCATGAAGTTATGATTTTCATAAGTTCATTAAGAAGTTGGAAAAGTCCTAAAATAGAGCTGTTTAAGTCTGTTTCTTAAACTTATTTTGACCATATCATATTTTGTTTTTTATTTTATTTTTTAAATATACTTTATTGATTTTTTTATAGAGAGGAAGGGAAAGGGATAGAAAGTTAAAAACATCGATCAGCTGCCTCCTGCACACCCCCCACTGGGGATGTGCCCGCAACCAAGGTACTTGCCCTTGACCAGAATTGAACCGGGGACCCTTCAGTCCGCAGGCCGACGCTCTATCCACTGAGCCAACCCGGTTAGGGCCATATTTTGTATGTGTATCTCATCTAAGAACCTCTCTGGAACACCAGTGTCTAGAATGCCGTTATAGAATAGCCTATGTGTGCTGGTTCCATTTTTGTTCTTATTACTGTAATTAAATTTGCAATCTCAGCATATACCAGCAATCTCCAAAAAGTAAAACCTAGTTATAGATCTTTGTTTCCTTCGCTGGATATTTCTGTTGACATTTCTGAGTTGGCTTACACAATCAATAACATACACATTTTCCAAACACCTCCCTGGGATTTCGTAATTCTTTATCATTGTTATGAACTAGATATTTCAACTTGCTTCTGCATACAGTGCTCAGACTTCCTAGCCTGGCATTCAGAGACCTACACCATCCGGACCCAACCTTCTTGTTTATCAGTAGCTCTTCCTAATCACACTCACAAATCTTAATTCTCTATTCAGAATGATCTACACACCATTTCACCAAAATAGCTGCTGCATTTGTATCTCAGCATGTGTGTTCATACTGTTCTTCTCAACAAGGTTGCCGTCCTCTTCTTCGGTTGTTCAACCTTACAAATCCTGAAAGCTGACCCAATCTTCTCTCATCATTTTTATCAGTTTCCCCCCATCTAGACTGTAACCTCCACATGGACAATAGCCATATATGTGTTTCTAATTACTAAATATCCAGCTTAGCTCAGTACCTGATCATTTCTAGATGCCCAATAAAAAGATGTTGGATTAAATGTAAATCCTCTGAAATGTTGTACTACACATATCTCATTGCCTTACTTCTCATTTTGTATTAGTGTCTATTGCTTATGTCCATGGTTATCATTTTGGTTTGTGCACTGCATTCATTATCTGTAGATATCAAGTTCTTCCAGTGCAGAGTATGGGAATTATATGCATTGATAACACCCTCGGCAGGTAGGACAGGGGCTTATACATAAAAGGTACTAAACAAATCTTGATAGATTGGCTAGTTAATTCCAGGAACAGCAAAAGTCTCTTCTCTCCCATGAAGCTTTTCTAAGTATGGTCAATATTAAGCTTTGTTTTCTGACCCCCCCCCCTTCGTAGCGGTTACTGGCTCTACAACTCACCTTGGCTCATATTTGTTGATTTGTTTCATGTGTATAAATTTTCTTCCATAAAGCCTGTGAATTCTTAAAAGGTAAAAATCTGTTTTTCATGAAGTTTTGTCTCCTAAACAGGTGAGAACAGAAGAGGAATTGGTTAAATTTAAATGGAAAGAAGTTGATATGATCATACTACATTACACTTTATTGTTATTGACATTTATGATACAATGTTACTATTCTAGTCTTTTATGCAAACAAAAATAAATGATATAAAACACATAATACACTTTGATAATTTTAACCATACACAAAATCCTGTGTGATTGAAACTATGTTACATGTATATTTTACAAAGGAAAGTATAGACTACTTTAATAATATCTTCCGATGAAATTTGTAATTATAGTTTGGGTGTTATACAACATTAAATATGGATATATTCAAGAGAGTTACTATATATAGAACCAATTTTACTATTTAAGATAATAACTGTGTAAATGAATACTTACAAAAATATGTTTAAGCAAAAGCTATGTTCTACTTATTTATTTGGCAGTAACAAAAATATATATTCATCTGAAACTCTAATAAATTTGCATTAGATATTCAAATTTAAATGAATGTTTTCTAAAGCATTTTATCAACTTAGTGTTCTTGACTTAATACAGTATATATACCTCCACGATATTAGAATAAGTTTGCATTACAAATAATGTTATTTCAAGTAAAAAACACAGGCAGTCATTAACACATCCAATACATAAACGAGGCCCACGGGCTATGCCTTGTACACAGTTGAACTCAAACAATTTTGTTGAATGAATACACAAGTGGATGGCATTTATTCAGTTATTTTCACCCAAATGTAATTATTCAAAGCTTTCTATTTCTAGTAAAAATATCATTTAAAAACTCAACACTTTTACTTAATCAGCTACTTTTCTGGAAAGCAAAATTAGGTAAAGTGATTCCAGACTGAGTTGCAAACTAATGTCAGTGTTCAAAGCGATGCTCTACCAGGTGTGCTTCCTGTATATGTAGGCAGCTCTGATGTTTACAGGACATTCAATATTTTGAACAACTCCGTATATCCTATCTTCATACAAAACAAGACATCATAATCCAATTTCTATAATGTATTATCATGAAAAACAAAAAGCAGTAAGTATCAATGTGTATATTTATATATTAGTAGACTTAGCAGACTTCAGGTGTCTCTCAGTGAGTGAGGCAGCTATCCTGAGTGAAGTAGGCCAGGTGCCTATGCAACAAAGGCTAGACAATGCACAGGCCATACTGAACAGTCTTCTACGCATGCACGACTTGGCCATCTGAATGCTGAGATCACCTGCAAAGGTAGTTTTGAAGCAGTAAAAATTTTCTAAAACCAAAGTCTAACACAGGTGTGGCATTGCAGCCCCTAAGAAGACTGTGGCCACTATACTTTAAAGGAGTCAGCCTGAACCCATTCTTGGCCCAAATCCCTCTTGGAACTTTCCCCCACCGCTTCGGCTTCATGCAGGGTGAACTTTCTGAGGCTCATCACTAAAACTTCAAAAACTTGATAGGGTACAGAATACTTCTCTTAATCCAAGTTCAGATCATCCATTTCAAAAGCTTTGGCCTTTATACTTAAGCAGAACAACTGAAAATTCATTCAGCAAATTGGTTAATATATTTACATATTAATGAAATAAGGACTATTGGCTTTGAGAAAATAATTAAACTATAATTTAGTGCAATAATTCTCTTGAAAGTAAGTCTTTAAAAATTAAACATAGTTTCCAAAAGCTTAGAAACAATTTAGTCACAAACTAAAGGTTAGTTTCAATATTAATAAATACTACTAGTGTGGAAGATCTAAAAAATGACCATAGTCAAAAACCCTGTATACTGGTAACTTGTGAACCCCCAAAACATAACTAATAGTCTACTCTTGACCAGAAGCCTTATCAAGAACATAAATAACTGATTAATGCACACATTGTATGTTATATGTATTACATACTGTATTTTTATAATAAAGTAAGCTAGAGAAAATAAAATGTTATTAAAATCACAAGCAAGAGAAAATATATTTATAGTATTGTATTCATTTGTTGAAAAAAATCTGCATGTCAGTGAACCCAATGCAGTTCAAATCTGTATTGTTCAAGGGCCAAATATAAATTATAGTATCATCAGAATTTAAACTATTTTTAAATTGAACATTGTGGCTGCACAAAGAGTGGTCACTGAATTGAAACCACTGGAACAATGTGATTTAAAGAGACAGAAAATAGTATGAGACTTCTAAGATTGGGATATTGACTCATAAAATCGAGCTATACTCTAAAGTCAACATTAGATATACAATATAAGGAAAAATAATACAAATTTTTTCTTTCTTCTTTCCTCCTTATTAAATAGTAATGGGTATTTATGTAAAATTTTAGTTTCCTAAAATTGCTCATCTTTATAATTATTAAATTGTGTAATATGTAATATGAAAATCTTTGTAAGATACAATATTTAATGTGTATGACTAGGAGTTACTAGTTATCCCACAATTTTGAATCCAGTCCCCAGTGAAGAACCACATTTTCTATGCATGCCGTTCCCTTTTAGGTGGAGAGAGGCAGATGTCCAAACTCAGAACTTGGAAGAACTGTTGGCAGGCTTTAGCAATGTTTAAAAGTACTCAGGTTGTACAGGAGTATGTGAGCATTTAGGTAAACCTGTTTTAAAAACTCAAGGCCAGTTAAACGTCCAATGTCACACAGAAGTGCATCATGGTATTGAAAAATTGTTTTTATTCATTTGTTAAATAGATATTTTTAACTGTTACCACTGCTTTGGAATCACAGTCAAATATTATATGATGTACTACTCCAGACTCAAAATATAGCTAAAACTGTTATCTTCAATTTGAGGAATTTTTTTTTCCAGATTGCAACAGCATTGGATTACCTCAAAATGTGTATTTAGAAAGGTAAAACGTCCTGGAAATCCTAAGATTTTCATATATTAAAGGCATTTTATATATTTCCATTCATTTTTTCTCAATATAAGATGTATAATTTAAAGGCAACACAGTCCATATAACTCCTACTTTACTAAGAAGTAACTGGTAACATTACAACAGTTCTGCTGGTAACCATAATGTATTAAGAAGGCAAACTTGCCTGGCTGGCATGTTTCAGTGGTTGAGTGCCAACCTATGAACCAGGAGGTCATGGTTCCATTCTGGTCAGGGCACATGCCTGGGTTGTGGGCTCCATCCTCAGTGTGCAGTGGGGTGTGCAGGAGGCAGCTGATCAATGATTCTCTCTCATCATAGATGTTTCTCTCTCTCTCCCCCTCTCCCTTTTTCTCTGAAATCAATTTAAAACATGAAAAGGCAAACTTCCTGGGTTCAAAATCCTGGTTATACCACTTGTCAGTCATGCAGTCTTGGGCCAGTCACTGGACCATTCTCTGCTTCAGTTCCTAACTGTAAAAAGGGGGCTATGAAAAGAATGCCACCTGGAATTGTCATTATGAAGATTAGTGAAGCAGTAACAAAAAGAACGGGTAAAGCACTTGTACTTGTACGTATTGCTTGGCACATAGTAATTATTTATCTATAATTTTTATTATAAAAAATGACAATGGCTGATGATATTATACACCATTATTAACTTTGGAGCATTTAATAAATGCCAAGCACTTATTAAAGTAGATGGTATCCATATACTATGTTTAACCCTTAAAGTAATAGTAAAAGCATTATATTACAAAGAATGGAAGTCCTTAAAACCATGCTCTCTTATACATACCACAAGAACAGGTAATTTCCCCCATGAAACATACCAAAGTGTGACTAAAATGTTTAAGGACCCTTTCATCCCTCTAAGAGACTACTGCTTCCGGGACAGTGATAGAAAACACTGATGTCAGTATGAGAAGTGCCTGCTAGTTAGTCAGTTGTGCTCACTCATTAGCTCTACACAGAACTTAATCAAATTTTCAATATGTGAAAAGTCACAATTTGCTAATATGATGGACCTTTAGGATCACTTGCTGATAGTATCGAGAATGTTAAATCCCTAAAAGTTAAGAATGTACTTAATATAAATATTTGTTATGCTCATCTCTTTATTACATTCTAAGTGTTCAATTTTTTCTTTGAAAACTCTGATGCTGGTTTCTTTATTTTTCATTACAAATATGAACTTATTGCCAACGTCTTAAGAGATCCTTTACCAAATAACAATTATTACCTTAACCAGTATATAAAAAGCTCGTACATATATAAACAGTATTTTTGTTATTTAATACACAACTGCTAGTGATGAAGGTCATTAATGATAGCTTGAAAACCATGAACAAAGTTTATAAATTAAAATGTAATAATGGTTTGTATATACTTTAGTTTTGAAAGCATTTCACATACTAAATTAGTCTAAATTCATAAAATTTTAACAACCACAATAAGGGCATTTTAATTATTTTGAAAATTATGAATTTAAACTTGATATTACTGTATTTACTATGCTAATAACAATGTAATTTTATCAAGGTAAAAATGATAAAAATTATGCACAGAATATACTTTGTGCTTCCATAGATTATCAAGGTCTCTAATAGTCCTTTTAAAGTTTACCAAATAAAGCTTAATTTCATCCCTTATACATATACCTTGATAGAAAAAATGCTGGGCAGGGTGTATTGTCTTAAGAGTTTGATGTCTTATATGAAAGCCTTAATAAAATAAAGAATTTTAAGTATCTAAGTTAGAGGTTGAGTTTTTAAATAGACTTATCTTCCCCTCCTTTAGCCTGGTCTTCTTTTCCACCTCCCCAATCTCTGCCTCTTCCCACCCCCTGGCCACATCTGACAGCACCAGCACACGTGGCCCAAGAAAGCCACGCCCACTTCAGAGACCCACAGTAATTATCATGTCCAGCTCTGGCCTCTGCAACTGTCCAGCGGCATGAAGGACACCTGGAAGCAGCTGGAAGAAGGTCTTGATGGAGGCCTCAATCACTCTCTTCTCCTCTCCGGACAAAACACCCTCTGACAGAGGAAACCATGCTCTTCACCTTTCACACAGGAACTATTTTCTCTGATGCAGAGGGACTGAGGACGAGTCTCTGTTTTCCATAACATTTCTGCACAGTTGAGGAAATGTGGCCATGTGTCTTCAGAGATCCATGATTACGTCTTCCCATTTGGAGAAGATAAAACTAAACACAATGAAATAATTTTAGTAAATGGGAGAGTAGGCACGATGGCTCATTTTGTCCGCTGATATTTTTTCTGTAATGTCCAGGGATGAAGTCTACCCTAAAAATGAACAGTTCATGTCAATACATAGAGAGATCGATTTGTGAAACTGAATTGTGTGAATGAAGGTCTATCCATTTCCAGCACAGGAGGAGCTGACATTAGTTATTTACACCGTGGTGAAAGAATTAGGGAAAAAATTCACTTTTCCTTGAGTGCAGAGTGTTTCGCCAGGCGGTCCTTTGTCTAGTCCAGTGCTCAGAAGCTCTGCTCACCGGGTTCCTAGAGGTTCTCTTCATTCTTCTCCAACTGGGGGAGGCGGCTCGCACAGCTTGTACAGCCTAGAAGAGGCATGAGAAAGTGTGACTGTGGCCTGACGCAGTGACATTACTTGAGGTTTTTATTAGTATAACAAATACATTAGTATAATAAACACACTAACAATAATTTCTTGGTTTGGTAGGCATGACCATATTGCCTAGTTCACTAAAAATCGCATATGAATTAGCAAACTCCCAAATTTCAGTTCTATTTTTTAATTTTTTATTTATCCTCACCAGAGGATATTTTTTCTCATTGATTTCGAGAGAGAGAGAGAGAGAGAGAGAGAGAGAGAGAAATATTGATGTGAGAGAGATACATCGATTGGTTGCCTTCTATATGCACCCCATGGAAGCTGAGGAACCTGCAACCCAGGTATGTGCTCTTGACCGGGAATCGAACCCAAGACCCTTTGGTCCCAGGGCCAATGCTCTAACCACTGAGCTACTGACCAGGGCTGTTCTATTCTCTAGAAAACACCAATGTCTCTGTGCACACAAATATGACGACTGGTTGGGCAATGCTGTCTTGTTCGAACCCAGGGGCTTTGCTCCAGTGCCCGCTGTTCTAAATTCCACAAGATGATATCATTATGATAATTATCACCATGTGATTGTCTTGTACCAAGATAACATCTACCCCAATAGGGATCTACTGGTTTTCTGACCAGTTTTAGAAATTTGCTTCATTTGGTACCATCTGGTGGTACAGGCAGTTGGATATGGAATGGCTGCTGTGGCCGAGTCCTGAGTCCTGGCACAACTAGCTGGTGTTTCCTAAGAAATACGTGCCCAGCTTTGCCCATCCTTCCCCTCACCTGTCAATAGAATCAGGTGGAGATTCACGTGGGTCTAGGAATCCATCTGAATTGGTGGAGATGCCGGGAGATGGAAAGACGCTCCCTCTTTTCACCCCAGGTCTAGTTGTTTGTGACCATACAGCTTCAAGGCCAAGTTCAGGGGACTGACCTAGGACTATACACATTCTAGTGCTCCACACTCCCCTGAATGGTGGAATCCTAACCCCAGAACAAAGGAAAGAGGAACATGCTTGCAATAGTGACCACAGAGGCCCTATGTCATAGGGGCATGCCCATGATTTAAGGCATAGTCTGAGAGAACATCAGCTGGCCTAAGGTGGCTGGATGTTGGACCCCACCTGAGGTCCTCAACTGTGCCCATGGCCACGCTGGTTCTCCTTCAGAGCTTAGTTTCATGGTCTAAAAAAAAAAGATGCAGATTTCTGCTTTGCTTCCTTGGAAAAGCACTCTAAACCCAGGGATAGCTGCCATATTCACTGCCTTTAAACACATTGAAGTGAACTCAGCTTCAATGAGTTGTTAACAAATTTAGCAAGTTAAAAATTTCCTCTCCCTTCAATACTTAATCCCATGCTAATTCTAAATCAAAGAGGAAGAATGAAAAGGTTTAATATTGAGTTAGAAATTTAGTTAACAAAATGAACTTTCCTAGTCTGGACACACATGCAAGAAGTTATTGCCTTGGAGGTTCGTAAAACGTATTTCAAGTCTGGAAGGTGGTTACTGCTCCACATGTCACCTCCATGGAAGAAAACAAATACTGAAATAAGGACATCTCATATCAGAAAGCTTATTTCACCCTTCCCAGGGAAAATAATACATTAAAATGACCTGATAGACTTCTAAGCAGCTTTTTTTTTTTCAGCTAAAGGATATGGTATTGCTTCAAATTGCATGCCCGGGGCTGGAATAGCAGAATAATTGGGAAGTTCTTCCCCTCTTGAATGCCTATCCTCATTTCCCAACAGTGCTGCCTGGGGAGTGAGAAGGCACAGCGGCCGTACTCCCGCAGAACAGACACAGTAAGTTGGGTAGAGGTTGTCCTCCCTGGGCTGAGCCATCACATTCCATTACTTTGAACTGCACGTTCACACAGAATGTAACTAATGCCACAGGGTAGGCAAGTCTTTGAAATGTCTGCCTTGCAATCTGGCGCAAAGGCTACTGCCTGTGATCACCTAATGAAATAATAGCTCTGGGTCCTGCAGAGCTGGGCAGATTCAGCTTCTGTGAGGCTTCTTGGAAGTGATTCAGGGTTATTTGAGTTCAGACACATTTGTAATGGAAATTGTGGGGCTTTGGGGACTTAGAAAAGCAGATGAAGTTTGGAAGTAAAATGTAATAGGTAAGAATTAGACTTTTTCTCGGCACCGAGGCATTTGTTTTTTTGGCAGCTAAATTGTTAGGTAATAGGAGGTCTTTGTTTGCCCAACGCTCAGGGGCCTTTGCTTTTCTCATTCCACTCATGCACACCAGCGGCCCTGCACAAAGGGTGTGTTCCCAGCTCCACTTTCGTCTTTTCCTGTTGGAGCTGATATTTCCACCCAAATCTAAACCTGCAGAGTAGAACTTTCGAATTGCAGTCTATAGCTCACGCCCTTCATCTGTGTACATGGCAAAGTACAAGTTGTGTTAAAGGAAACCACAAAGCAAATGCCTCTTTCAAGGCTAAAGTCCAGTAACACTCCATTGCAAGGCAATTTCCCCATCGCGCAAAAAAGGAAACTGTCTCAGAGGATAAATAACACGACTAAATAAGGTCACATAGCAGGACCTGGACTTAACCATCTTGTCACTTTTAACCACTATAGTATGCTTGCCTCCCAATTATACAAATAGAGAAAAATCAAGCTTTCATTGAACAATCATTTATAGATTTCATAATGCAATAGAAAATAAGACAAGTGTGCCATTCCAGCTGAAATCTAATATTTGGTTCTTGGTTGAAGGTGTACTAATTGCTCTGAAAAGCCAATGTATGAACAGAGGAGGAAGAACCTCATCTGCACTGCCCACAAAGGCATCTCCACATGGATGTCCCATGGATCCTTAGTCTCAATAGTTCCAGGCTGAATCATCATCTTTCCTCAATGTGTGCTCTTTACCATATATCTAGAACCATTCACCTCTTGTCACTCAAGCCAAAAATGTGGTGGCCATTCTATCATCTTCCTTTTCTCAACCTTCTTCTTCCAATTAGTGTCCAAAGACTATTATTTCTGTCTAGCTAATGTTTCTCCAATCCTTCCTCTCATCTTCATCCTCAACAACAGTCATCTCCTTTCAAGCTCCTGACTTCAGGCTTAGCTCTCCTCTGATTGATCCTCTTGATGTCGCCAGAGATAAATTCTAAAATTTAAATCTTCCAGATAGGAAGATTGTTTATTAATACCTCCCTATGGTCTACAAGTTAAAATCAAAACCCTTCAGTGTCTCATACCAGTGTCTTCCTGATCCAGCTTCTGCCTATGTCTCCAGCCTCACTTGGCATCATTCTTGAAGCACATTCAACCATCACAGAGATCTAGGTGTAGTTCTCAGATGGGATGTGTCGATAGGCACCGGTGTGATTGCATCAGCTGTACAGGACATGGATAACCATGCTGACTGGGCCAGGACTACTCTTCAACCCCCCTTCTCCATTCCTAGGCTGGGATCTGTGCCTGTTGCTGTCACAGTTCTTAATTGTATAACATTTTCATTTTGTTCAGTTGTCACTCTACTGCACACATTGGTGCCTGATGGAAGAGACTATATCTCTAGTTTTTTTTAAATATATTTTTATTGATTTCAGAGAGAAAAGGAGAGGGAGAGAAAGATATAAACATCAATGATGAGAACCATTGGTTGGCTGCCTCCTGCACAACCCCTACTGGGGATCCAGCCCACACCCCAGGCATGTGCTCTGACGGGGAATTGAGCATGACCTCCTGGTTCATAGGTTGATGCTCAACCACTGAGCAACACTGGCCAGGCTATATTTCAAGTTTTTAACAAAACACCTGACACCTACAATCACATAGCTGAAATTCAATGTATGTTTGCTGAGTGAATTTTTAAAAATGAAAGAAAGTAAATGGTTTTAGGAAAACTATGAAGAGACTGGTTGGAGATTAGAACAAAATATTATCTTAGACTGAGGTAGCAAATGTTATCTCCACAAAGATATTTGCAGAAATATTACCCCAGACTTGCCTATGGATGGCCTGGTTGTAAGAGCCAAATGTTTTTCAATTTGATGTCATTGGGGGAAGGAATCCTGGTTCCCAGCTAGGAGGGAATCCCAGCCCCTCTGCAGACCTTAGCAATCTCTTATCTTCTACCTTTCCTATGAGTTACCTTTTACTCATCTCAGCTCTTTAGCTGAAAGCTTCTTGAGAGACAAAACTATTTCTATCTCATATTTACCTTCAGCATAGGGGACAGCAGAGTGCTTTGCATTTTGTAGGTCCTCAATAAATATTTGTAAAGTGAATGAAACAATAAGTACAATAAAGTGTAAAAACTACTCTAGCGCTCTCTCTCTCTCTCTCTCTCTCTCTCTCTCAGGGCCATTATTCCCTTGTAAAAAATGTCAGTTTTATAGCTGGCACATTTTATTGTGTTTCAAGTGTTTTAAAACATAACCCAATAAAGAAAAGAGTGAGTTCATCAGTTTCCTTTCTTATATTCAGCCTGCTACTTATTGGTTTATTGATTAGGATGCTGGAGTCTTATCCTACCTCACTGTTTATTATTGTTTATAAGCTCTAGCTAAGAGGACCCTGATGAGCTGTTAGCTTGTTTTCTTATTGTAATTTTAACACTGCACTGGGTTCATTATCCAAATGTACCCTGTCTGCTCCAGGTGCTAGAGAGCTAATTCCTACGTGAAATGGTTTTTTGGCAAAAGGAAAGTCTTAGATTATAATCTAATCAAATATGGAAGATAACATTAACAAGACTTGAAGAGCAAATAGGATTAGGAGTCAGCACTAAAAATAAATGCAATTAGAACATGAGTAGTACTTCATCCATTTTCAGGGGAAAATATGTTTTGTTTTTTGAAAGTACTTTCAATGCCCACACAGTATTTCGGAACGAAATTTAGCTTCATAAATGCTGCAGTTTTCATTCTAACTCTGGTAGCTGCTTTGTACATAGAAACAAAGAGTGTCTCATCTGCAACAAGGCATGGAAGGGCCTTCTTTTTGTTACAATGCAAAAGTACAGACACAATCAAATGTAAAAGAAATTACTTAATTTCGCCCTACTTCAAGACAGATGGCTGCCTACCCTAATGTTACCAGGGAAGTCAAATCAACAACATTTCTTTGATGGCTGTGCCCATGTCATTTATTGTAAGGGTGAATTAAGGTCTTTTTTTGTGATGATATGTAAACCGTGAATATGTGGTCTGCTAACAAACGAAAAGCTCATTCATTCATTTATCCATTCATACATTCTTGAAATCATTTCAGATATTCATAGGTAAGCAATGATGAGCAATGAGCAAAATCAAAACAACATACTCCCTGCCTCCAAATAATTCATTATTCAGGTTGAGTAAAGAGACATGTAGCAGGATATTGTAACACAATCAGGGTTATAATCAATCAGTATACAAGACGCTAATGGAGCATAAAGAGGAAGGAAATTCAACCAAGACTTCAAGGGGAAATGATATCTCAGTAGGGTTTTGTGGTTAAATAGGAGTGTTTCATACAGACACAGATGGGAAAGGCAATCCTGCCAGAGGGAACAAACAGCATGGCCCGTCATAAAAGTATAAATGAAAATAGCATTTTCATAGATTGGCACAGTTGGCACATAAATTTTCATAGGTATTGTGTGGACTTTTGTGATTGAAGTCATGATTAAACTTGCAAAATTTAAATAATGTCAAGATTTCTACTTGCTACCTCTAAATTTTCTCCAGCTAGAATTCAATTTCATTCAGAGAGCATTTATGCCTAATCACAGAGCCACAGAATGTCTACAAGGCCAGTTTCTAGGACTATAATCAGTTCTACACTGAGCATAGCCTCGAGCGGTTACAGTAGCTGTGAGTGACACTGCCTGGGAGAGGGTGGAAAAGAGCAGACATGGGGAGTCACTTACCTGGGAGCAGACGGTGGGGTCCGGTCTCTCACTCCTAAATTCTTTGCTGTGTTCTGAACTCTTGCTCCCTGAAAAAAGTAAAGGAAAATCACTCTTGGCTCTACATCGCATTAGTAATCAACACAGCATTAACACTTGAGTGTAGAGTATTTATTCCAACCATGTACTTAACATCAAGGGAGACTGGATGAGAAGGAAGAGAGAAATTTTCATCTGAGCATTTTCAAAATTAATGCTTTTAAGAATTAAAATATGCTGATATATTGTTTCAAAGGATTGGTAAGTATTCCAATAGCTATCTAAATTATTTGAAATCAGTTTAAACAACAGCTTCCTGTTCACCATCTTCTCTACATCTTTATTCCTAAAAGCAAGCAATGCATAAGACAATAGGACATGAGCAGGTTATATATCTCTGCTATATCTTCACTTTGTGGAACAAAAATTACAGTTATATTACACTCGTGTGTTTTAGCTAAATAATTAGCTATTTTAAACTTCATAGTGTTTATAAAAAAAATAATTTCTTAAATAGTTCTAAAGCAATTTGCATGTGGATCTCTGAAATGTAAGAATTCTGCCTCAACATTTATAGCACAAAGACAACGTACTTCAGCAATGAAAAAGTCTTTACAATCTGTCAAGTTCGTGAATGAAGCTACAATCATTGTTCAGTTCCTAATGGGAATTCGTTATTGCATAGAACAAAACATCAGCGTGTGGGGCTGAGAACAGATAAAGGAGAGTGGTTTAAAAAAAACTCTAAAACCCTCTCTCCTGCTATCAACTGCTAACCTATGGGAAAAGAAGAAAGGAAAGAAGAAAGAAAAGAAAAATAAAAATTCTCTCAAGTGGACCAAGCAGGGATGGGCAACATCTGGCCCACAAGCTATGTAAGGCCTACAAAATCATTTGGTCTGGCCCTGCCAAGGCATTAGGAGTGAGTTAATTAAATGTTTGCCCAAAGATAGCAGGCTAATTTAAAGTTGATAATTTTGTATGGCCTGCCAGTTAGAAATAAGCAAGCGGCCCTTGGCAGAAAAAGGTTCCCCACCCCTGAAGTAAAGGAAAGCAAATAGGGCAAGGGATAGGGATAGGGTGTGGGGGTTGGGAGAAGAGACAGATGGGAAGGGATTTAGGAATTGCAATTAATTTTATTTTGAAGTAATTTTAGACTTAGAGAAACGTTGTAAAAGCAAAGTAGAGAATTTGCATATTTTTTATTAGTTTTCTGACTTATGTCCTGAGCCACTGGGTTACACCCCTGAGAGTACTTGCCTGTTGGTGCCTGTATCACGGTGATCTGCCTACATGTGTCCACCATGATATTAGGCAAGAAGTGCGTCTTCCCTGGTCCTTGGTCCTCGTGCCCAGACTAATGCTCTGATACTGTAGCTAAGGAGCCAGAATTCTGTGCAATCCCAGTGTTTGTTAAAATGGTCAAAAAAGAATGTTTGGTCTCCATCAAAGAATACTTGAAATGTATAATTCATAGGACAGAAAATTTTAAGTTTATGATGTAAATGGGAGTGTCAACCTCAATTATTTTATTAATCAGATCAGATGGTTATGTGAAGTGCTGCCAACGATTATTATAATCATTACAAAAAAGTGTAAGGAGCACAGTACCCTTCCTTCTATCTTTTACCTCTCCACTAACTCAAGCCCTTAATTCAAACAACTCTACGGAAAGCACATATACAAAATCTGTAAGTGAAAACTATACTGCAATTAGAAATAAGAATAATAAACCATGCTGGAAAGCTTCTTCCTACAAAAAGAAACTAAATATCTTAGAAATTATAAATCATTAATCTGGCAAATATTCTAACCATTCAGTCTCTGAAAAACGGAGTCTAAGGGGTTGAAAGGCAAAAGAAACATCTTTCATTACAGGTGTGTCCTAACTGCTCAGATCCCAGGCTGGTAAGTGTTGGCTTGCAGACTGATCCCAACCATTAATTCCGTAGCCTGAAGCTGCTGAACTCTGGTCAGAGGATTAGCAGCAGGAGGAATATTGCAAAAGTCTACTCCAGTTTCTCTAAGGAGAAGGCCTGGGCTCCATAATCTTTCACAGAGAAGGTAGAACTCCGTCTTTGTCTCTCAGAACCACTTAGAGATGTCACAAAAACTTAGAGCAGACAGACAAGCAACAAAGGAAGGGGTAGGGTTCTAAATGTATTTATTCAATAATTAGGAGGAAGACAGGATGATAAATACTAAAAAATAGTGCAAATTAGAAATCGACCAGGGACTTTGTAACATTTTAGTCTTTTAAAATTACATTTTATAAATATATAGTAACAGGTATTAATACAAATGTATATATATTATGTTTTAAAGAAGCTTACACCAGTTAAACAAGTCATTAAGGCCTACAAAATATTGTTTTACTTTTTTCATTTTCTCTATCCTCATTTTCAGTTATAAGAAGTTAAAGGTTTTGAGTGTTTAAGTCTATATACTTACAATGTATATGTAGCCAACTCATAATTACCTCCTTACTATTATAAAAAGGTTATTATAAAAAAGGTTAATATAGTCTCCCATAAACCACAATTTTGAAATGGCTTCTACAAGTCTGGTTGCAAACTTAATCTAGTAGCAACAGAGTGAAATTGAAGATCAGTCTCTTTCTGTATGTTTCAGAGCCCACATCCCAATCCAGATTAATCACACGTTCACCTTAACCTGCTTTTAAAAACTGAATGTGTATATGCACCCCAAAAAGTTCTTCCTAAACCTGCCACCATTGCATCTGTATTTGCCCTTTTCCAGCTGACACAGTTTACCACGCGCTTCTCATGGATCTAACCTCCTTGCAACAAATCCCCCCTGGACCTTGTGAGACCTGGGTTTTCAATCTTCAGGTCTGGGGTTCACAACCTGAAACTCCAGGGTCTGTGCCCGCTGCACCTCATGTCTGCAGTACGGTCCACAGGCCAGCACTGGCCTCGCTTATCACTGCTTCTGGGTTTTTGTGTTGTTGTTTTGGGTTTGTTTGTTTGTTTTTTGAGCAAACCCATAGGGATTTATGTTTAAGAATTATCCACTCTTTAGTAAACCAAGTTCATAATTACAAAAGCATATCTTAAAAATTAAGTCCTTCACTATCACTGGACAATTCAAACCAAGTCAGCAGGTAGAGAGATTGGTTAAACCAATTTTCCGTGGTAGCCCTAAGAAAAGGTGGCAGAATAAAATATAAAATTGTCTTTCACCCTGGCTAGGTAACTTGGTTGGTTAGAATGTTGTCCTGATGCGCCAAGATTTCGGGTTTGATCCCTGGTCAGGGCAGGGCCCATACAAAAATCAACCCGTGGAACAACAAGTAGATGTTTCTCTCTCTGTCTCTCTCTCCCTCTTTCTCCCTCTCTTTCTCTCTCCCTCTTCCTCTCTAAAAATCAGTAAATAAAATTTAACACAATTAATGTCTCTCAATTTCTTTTTCCTTCTACTCACTGTGTCTTTTCTACTAGAGTAAGCACATTTTCCTAATAATCACTAAATTGGATATTAGTGCAGTTTTGCTACTATCTTTTCAGAGAATTTTAAGGGTTAAAAACCAATCTGCCACTCCAAATTCTCTTGGATTATTGTATAGAAAGTTCATCCTCCCTATAAGCTAGTACATTCTTACCTACACATACTTCAGAGACCTACAGGCAGTCCAATGGCACGCTTCATTGGAAAACCGAGGTCTGTGCTTTATCTGGCGCGTGAGGCCCTGTGAATCTCCAGAAGCACGCAGGGCCCTCAGTTCTTTCCTCTCCCCGACCCCTTCCCCAGTCTATTCCCTGCAATTCCCAGAAAGTGACAGTATCTTCTCCTTTACATAAGCCCCAAGCCACCCTGGCTCCTTTTGCCTGGCCAACTCCCTTTCCTCCTCAGGTGGCCTCTGAGACACCTTTTCTCCAGGTTCTCTAAGGTTCTTGGAGAACCCTCACGTGGACATCTGTGCTGTCTTCTTCCCCGGGAGTGTTTCTTGTTCTCAGCTTACCCTCTGAGCCTGGAAAACTGCCCGTCACATCCAGGCACTTGTTAGACATCTGATGAGCGAACAAATCCAGGTCTTATAACACAACGCCCTAGAGCAGCGGTTCTCAACCTGTGGGTCGCGACCCCTTTGGGGGGCGAACGACCCTTTCACGGGGGTCGCCTAAGACCATCGGAAAACACATATATAATCACATATTGTTTTTGTGATTAATCACTATGCTTTAATTATGTTCAATTTGTAACAATGAAATTGGGGGTCACCACAACATGAGGAACTGTATTAAAGGTTGAGAACCACTGCCCTAGAGTGTGTGAGACTCACCTGCTTCCGCATTACATCCGTAGCCTGCATAATGTAGCGAGGGGGCAGTCCGTGGCTTCTGGCCAGAATGATGGCCTGCTCCACGGTCACGCTCAGGGTGCACCTGTGAGCAAAGGCAAGGGCAAGTCAAATCCCACCGGTTCCTGGTGAGCATTTCAAGACACTTGGGGTTACTAATGAAGCTAGTAGAATACACCACCCCCATATATACCATCGTGGAGAGTTACTTACTTTCCCCTCGGCATCTCCCATGTATACATGATGTATACATATTAATAAATTTTTGTTTATTTTTCTCTTGTTAATCTGTTCTTTATTACAGGGGTCTCAGCTAAGAACTCAGAAGGACAGAGGAAAGTTTAATTTTCCTCCCCTACACTAATTTCAAAATCAAAAGGCACCAGGCAAAATTAAAGCAACTAGAACCATTGATTTTTCTACAAAATACCTGTTCAAAATAGATGATAGAGCTACACTGTTGGGGTCCAAAATTAAGTGTTTAAATTTCAAACAAACTCATAATGAACTATGTTTATTTGAAAGTTTGTACACAGGAAATTAAATAAGCAAAATTATAATAAGTTCTATTACCAGATATTATTCTTTACTGATATTTTACATAATTTAAAAATGACTTCCTAATATTTCCATTCATATTGATAATAGACTTATATTGATTTATGCCTAATATAGTAGAAAATTAACAGTGAAATTAATATTCACTAAATTCAGAATTGATTTTTTTAAAGTATATTTCTTGGACTTAATTAAAGACTGTAAAATTTTGCAAAGGAACCTTTAATTAATTATACAAGAATGCAGTACCCAGAGTAGCCCCAAGAAAATTCATAATTCAGTCCCTGAATTCAATGACTGGTGAGCCTTCTATTTTTCCTTTCCTTTATGGTCTTTCACATTTTTCTCTCTAGCAGCTCTTAGAGCCTTTGTTTAAGTATTTGTTAATGTTTTCAGGAGCTGGTTTCTGAATTGTTTTTTCAGGGGTAATTTCTGTACACATTTAATAAAAATGCTAATTACTTTCAGATGTTTTTCCTAAAATTCATTTTAGTGGATATGTTTTTACTTCACTTTTCAATTTATTCGTATTTTAATGGCATTTTCTCCATGTCTGCATTTACCCGTGTGGTTTGATTTTCACACGTCTTTTTCTAGATCCGTTTAGATTGTTTACAAAGCTGTCTGAGTTACCAGACAGCCCATAACCTTATTCTCCTTCTTCAGGTCTCCTCTACTTCAATTTTAAGTCCTTACTGATCCTAACATTTTAATCAATAATGCCCATTACACCAGCTGAATGAAGCTAAAAAAAAAAAATGGTATCTTTTTCTAATCACACTGAAATATCTGTATGAAATTTCTTTCACCAGCATATCCAAAAAAGATGGCTTCATCTATCCTTGCTCTTCATATTAACCATATATTCCAATTAGGCCCCCAAGCTTAATTTGCCATTGTTTAAAAGTAAGACAGTTTAAAAGAGACAACCAGGTCAATGTGGGAGATAATGCAAAAAGTTGAGGTCTCCATGAAGGCTCAGAGTTTCCATCACAGCATCACAAGTCCATTTCCTAAACTAAGCTTATGAAAGAAAGCCTAGCTATAAGTCCACAACTTCACTGTGAATATGCCATTATTTGCCTCATAACTTTTTATCTTCTCTCAAATATCTCAATCTGAATGTCCAAAGGAAAAACTCAGCATTAGCAAGAAGCATTTTGATTCTGGCATTGTCTGAAAAATCCCAGGTCCCGAAGAGTGGCACATGGTTTTCCAGTGATGTATAAATGTATACGCAGAGCCAGGTTTTACGAGAGAACATTTGATTTTGTAGCTATTACCAGTGACACTGATCTGCTAACCTGGGCATGAGCGTGAAGGGAGCATACCAAAGGCCAGGATCCTAAGCCAGTCCCGTTCAGTACTAGATTTCTTGTCTGACTCACCAGTTTCCTTTCTAGCATGATCTCTGTTGTAACATTAGACAGAACATTAAAATA
This sequence comes from Myotis lucifugus, assembly GCF_000147115.1. Classification (NCBI taxonomy): domain Eukaryota; kingdom Metazoa; phylum Chordata; class Mammalia; order Chiroptera; family Vespertilionidae; genus Myotis; species Myotis lucifugus. Next base: position 1,008,081 of record NW_005871125.1, read on the forward strand.
TAAATAAATCTATATATTTTTACTCCATCCTGGAAAATACGGACCTTCAATTTTTCAGCTCCTTTTAGATGCAATTCCACATAAAATTTTTATGTGGGAGTCACCAAAAAAAAGGTCACAGAGTTGAAATTTTCCTTTGTAAAAAGGCAAATATAACTAGATATTGAAGACAATTGTTTAATAATTTTAGTAATAAGACATTTCAAGTAGTAGCTCTGCTGAGGGCATACTCCTGAGGAAGTGAAGTTGACAAGGCTGCAAAATTTTGCAGAAATCATGACTTCCCCATAGAAAGAAGAAAAAGAGGGTCAATATATGTGCTTATAATGAATAAATCTTGACATATTTTGTGTTAGTAAGAGATACCAAGTCACTATGATAAATGTGACTTGCAGCTAATTGGTCCAATTTAATTTGACTGTGGAAGTGTCACAAAGAAGTTCCTTTCCATCCATCCATCCATCCAACAATTATTTCTCCGTGTCTACTTCAAACCTACAAGTGACATTAGGTGCTATTGGAAGTGAATTTACCATCAAAATAAAAAAGGTTGAGTTTCAGGGTCCCTTACCTGTATGGATGCCTTAGAAACCTGTTTATACAGTCACGTGCTTTTAAAAACTCGCAAAAGCTGTAATACTTTCAATAATAAAGATAAATTTAAAAAATAAAATAAATTAATTTTAAAAACTTGCAAAGACAAAATGTTTTCATTGCAAACGGTTACTACGGCTGCCTTTTCATACCCCGACTTCCTCTGTCATGTTCTGTAGTGTTCAAATGGCTGTGGTTATTTCTGGAACTAAACTAAATGAAGTAAATTAGGGGTGCATTTAGGTTAGGTTACTGGGACCTATGTTTATGATTCATAGTCACTTCCATTTATAGTTAGGTTATTAAGGTATCCTGATGCAGGAATGGATTCCAGAGTATTCCTACTGCCACTGTACAAATTCACCCAATGTTGAAATGGAGGTGTAGGACTCCAGGTGGTAATGCAATATGTTCATACCCTGGGGCATCCAGGACTGTAAGTATGTGTGTGGAGGAGGAGAAACAAGGTCGGAAATGCAGAGAGCCAGCAGGGTACTAATGTCATCTTCACTGCTCCTTGCTACTGACTCATACAGTACGTGTGCCTATATGAACTCATGTGGGCAACACATTATTTGGAAAATCTGAGGAACATTAGCTTTCAGAAATCCCAGTTTCTCAAATCCCATTGTATGTTAACTATTTTAATTAATTTATTATTTTTTGATCCTTACCCAAGGATATGTGTTTATTTTAAATATATATTTTGATTTCAGACAGAGGAAGGGAGAAGAAGAGAGAGATAGAAACATCAATGATGAGAGAAAAGCATTGATCAGCTGCCTCCCACATGTCCCTACTGGAGATTGAGCCTGAAACCTGGGCATATGCCCTGACCAGGAATCGAACCTCAACCTCCTGGTTCATGGGTCAATGCTCAACTACTGAGCCACAACAGCTGGGCAAGGATATGTTTTGATTGATTTTTAGAGAGAAAGGAAGGGAGAGAGAGAGAGAGAGAAACATCAACTTGAAAGAGAAACATCAATCGGTTGCCTCTCATACTCACTCCAACCAGGAATCAAACCCACAACCTGGGTACATGCCATGCCCTCCAATCAACTGAGCCACCCGGCCAAGGCTATTTTAGTATTTTTAAAAGCTTTCTACTTTTTTATTTTAAAGAGAGGTTCATTAAAGTAACCCTGTGGTAAATTCTTTTATAAGATTCTGATGTTACAGGATTATGATAATTACATGGAGTAAATGACAAACTTCTACCAATATTCTTTTATAAATTGGGGTTTGGTTGAACTAGAATCTTACTTGACATAATTAGGCATTTGCTAATACGAGGTTTTTCTTTCAGATGTCTGTCCCAACTGATCCTAGAAAATAGCTATCAATTTTATTTTATATATCAAACCACGGAGCTAAGGGTCAGGAAAAGCATGCTGGTCTCTTATTTGCCATTTCTACTTCTAGATGCTAGGGGTTAAAAACAATCAACATCCGAACCTCCTTCTCAACCAAGTCTCACTGCAGAGACAAAGCCTGGCTTCCTAAGTTGGCTTAATTGGAAAATTGTGTAGCTCAGTCATTAATTAAGTTGAATCTGTCATACTGCATTTAGTTCACTTTGTAAGACTTCAAATCTAAAATCAAATTACATGGAAATCCTTTTTAAAAACATCAAACATGACATTTCTATACTAAATTAGACACAAGATTCTTGAAACCTAAGGACCTTCTACATATTTGGTCATCTGCCAGGATAACAGATAAAAACATCAGTTGTACTCTAATTACATTTTCAAACCTCCATGGATCTACTGCCTCATTTAATGTTGATTCAAATTGTACTGAACAATGAAGCCAATCTCCGAAGAGTTGATATGTGTTAAATTGAACACTCGGGAAGATGCATCACCCCTTTGGGGCCACGAGGGTGACGCAGTAACTTAACCTTACATGGAAAGGAGAACAATGTAAGGTTTGTGGCTTTGAGTTCTGTTTCCTACAGTGGATTTATTTGCTAATTCTCAGCAAGGTCACAGTCAGAAATTCTGAGGTTTTGCTTGGTAGCTAATGATTATATTGCTATCTCTTGGGGTGATCCCAAATTTTCTTATGATTAGTGGAGGGGGGATCTCAGATTCTAGTTATAAGCTAAGTCACCTTCAATAAATCACCTGAAAACCTAATGTAATGAAGATTTCTGAATCTGCAGCCACAATAATTTTGAATAAATTAACATTATGTAAATGTTAAAGTGAAAACATATTTTTCAAAGTAATTAAAAATAAAAATGCAACCTTTAGCAAAGGATACTCTGTTTTTATTTCCCCCTTTTTTTTAGAAAAAAAATCATTATTCATAATTCACCAAGTCTCTAAGGGACCAGATATTGTAATCACGGTCACACAGGGAGTAAGTCACAGGATTCAAAACCATTTTCTGATTCAAAATCTAGGTCTCTTTCCATTATTGCAAAATTGTATCACGTAGATGACTGCATTTAGAGAATTCTAGCTCCCACATCCATAATTCAACAATCACAATCTTGGCTCAGCATTTATACTTTAGATATGTTTTTAAAATTGATTTTCAAGAAAGAGGGAGAGGAATAGAGAGATAGAAACATCAACTGGCTCCCCCCGTCATGTTCCCTACTGGGGATTGAGCCTGCAACCTGGTCATGTACCCTGACCGGGAATCGAACTGGTGACCTCTGGGCTCAACCACTGAGCCACACCGGTTGGGCAGCATTTATACTTTAAATTCGTTGTTTTGGGAAAGTTTAATTCAGTCGGCCCAGATCACTTCACTATGAATGTAGACCTCATCATACTAAAATGAATGTGTTCGTGATTAAAAAGGAACTTAGATGTGAAGCATGTTAAATAAGTATAACGAGTGTAAGGCAATCAAGTAGTAAAAATAAATTGAAGGGAGACCGTGTACCTTCTCTATGACAGATTTGCATTTTTCGATATAAAATGCACTGTTCTGCGCAGAGTGTTCATTCCTGCAATGATCTCATTTATTCTGTCATCTAATTACTTTTCACCGCTGAGCACAGAGCGCCACTGTGAAAAGTCTATTGACAACTAGAATGAAACAGCTGACTGAAGAACCTAATTGCTTAATGTCGCAGGGTTATTTGTCCCCTGCTCCTTTCTGTTACCTCACACCGAGGGAGAATGGTACACCTAGGGCTGATGCAGAATGTTAAGTACTGATCAGTCCTGGATTGGCTGCTATGCTTCTACACAGACAGTGTCCGTGACATTAATATGGAAAGACCACTGCTGATCTATTGGTCTTTCCCACCTTGTTCACCCTTAGCAATGCATTTGTGACAAATGAAAAGCTTGAGAACACTGTCACAGGTCCTCAGGGATCTCAAAAACCCAACCTCTGTGTCCTTGATCCCCTGTAACAGAGAAGACAATTGTCTTAATAAAACACTTAAGTATTATTATGTGAAAAAGGGGCAAACAGACTACTTGTTTTCAATAATAAGGAATTCACGTATACATACACTTATACACAGATAGAATAAAGTATTAAATATATATATACTCTCTCTTTAGGAAAATGTGACAGTCTAACAACAGCTACTATCCATAAGCCAGCAATCACTCAAGCAAGTTTCCAGTATTATCTATAGAAATAAGCTCTGGCCCTGCTGGTGTGGCTAGTCGCACCAGGAGGCTGCATTAAGATTCCCTGTCAAGGCACAAGCCCGGGTTGCAGGCTCAATCCCCAGTAGGAGGTGTGTAGGAGGCAGCTGATCAATGTTTCTCTCATCAATGTTTCCATCTTTCTCTCCCTCTCCCTTTCTCTCCCTGAAATCAATACAAACATATTTTTTTTAAAGAAAAAGAAATAAGCTCCGATGTCTTTTGATGCTTTCAACATTATTTGACTCCTGTCAAACAGACTGCACTGATGAAATCTTCCCATGACGATATTGGGTTCTAGGTTTCATGGTCTTCGAGCTGAAAGATGAGGGGTTAATGAGCATTTGAAAAAAAAAAAACAGGCAGAGAGGGGCAGGGTGGAGAAGAACTGAGCAGAACAGCTGGAGTGAGATGCTGGTGGCACATGCAGAGCCATACTGAATACTCCGCTCACTCCATATATTTTAAGGCAAAAAGCCATCGAGTGTAAGCGGCACATTTGCAGCATTGGCACAGGGAACTGGACATGACATTCTCATGAAAGATAATGGTACTTTGTACTGCAACTTTCAATGCATGCCCTGGAAGTTTTCCGTGTGTATCTTTAAACCAAGGCTTACAAATGAACTGCCAGGCACAAACTTTCCCCACCCCTCACTCTTTCCTCTCAAGCACCTTACGGTGTGTTTTCCTCTGAAGTGGCTTCATGGCTGCGTTTAGCACAGAGGCAGCCACAGGCCTTTGAGGAATTGAGCACTTAAGGCACTTGAGGATGTATTTGCTGTGCTGAACACATGTATGAATATGAAATATCGCGTGTGCAACTTAGTCACCAGGTTCGAATCTGCTTCTCCACATTTTAGATTTTTAGCCCAAATTCCACCTATTTTATTTCATTTGTTTGGGCGGATTTACCTGAATAGATTGGAAACCTATTGCAACTACCTGAACTTCCTTACTCTCCACTTTGCTACCTGACTTGTGTCTTTACTTCTTACAGGTTCTTTGATGACACCAACACTTAAGGGGTATCTGTCTCCCCAGGTCTTTGACACTGGACCATAATCATTTTCTCTTTGACCTTTTTATCCAAGACACCAAATAGAGCTTAATCTGCGTATCTTCAGACATTTCTGATGGATCCTCCTGTGTTTTATTCTGAGGCCCCCACTTGCTGGGCACAGACAGCACTGGGAGGTGGAGAACCCGGGACAGCATTACTCTGATGTGTTCCAGCGATCTTTCCTCAACCCCAGGTGGGCAGCTGATTATTTTTTGTCTCACTTTTGTGTCTTCTCCTGGGGTAGCCCTTCCTGCTCCTAATACCTGAATGTATTCATTCTCAGAAAGTTCTTAGTAATGTTTTAAACCCAGCTCACATGTATCTCTGTGAAGTCATCTCTGCCTGGTCTCCTCCTCCTCTCTCCCTCTACTAAGATCAGCCCCATTTCTGTTTTTCCATAGCCTCTTGGGGGGGGGGTTCAATTATATCTAATTGCAGTATACATTGTGAAATAGTCATCATAGTCAAGCTTATTAATATATCCATCACCTCACATAGTACTACTTTCCTATTCTTTGTGTGTGGTGTGTGTGTGTGTGTGTGTGTGTGTGTGTGTGTGTGTGTGTTGAAAACACTTAAGCAATGTCAGGTATATGGCACAGTACTGTTAACTATAGTCACATTGTTGTACATTAGATCTCCAGAATTTATTCATCTTGCATCACTGAAATGTTGTACCACTGACCAATATCTCCCTATTTCCCCACTCCAAGCCCCTGTTAACCAACATTCTGCTCTGAGTAGGATATATTTTGCTATTTTCCCAGAACCCCATTATAGCATTTTATTTTTTCTGTTCTAAAGATTAGAGTACAATTTTTTTTCATTTTGATTAAGTATTTTATTACATATCAAACAAGTGAGAACAGTTGATTTAGTCATAACCTAATTATAACTGTTAAAAATAATTGAAACTACAGTTATATTTAATGACAATTTGAAATGTCAGCTCTGTCATTGTTATTCCTACCCTTATATAAAAGAAGTGTTTTAGACCAATGTGTTTCAGATTCATGATTACAGAGCACAATTTTAGAACTTCTTATTGGGAATGTACAGTATCTTGGGATCATGAGTAAGCAAAAATGTTTCTTCTGTTCTATTTAGCCATCTTTCTGGAGATTTAAAATTCAAGCATTTCTACCAGTCTTGTTACTGAATCTCTCAAATCATTTTTTGCACAGAGAGTAAAGGGATACATCTGAAATCTCCATTTGCTTACTGCAGGTTTTTTTTCTGTCCCACAGAATCTAACCTACATAGGGAAATCCCCAGAGTGAATCTCCACCTCTCACCTGCTGTTTCAACTGCAAGTGGAGAAGGATGCCGCTTCATCATCTGCCCCCTTAGGACTGACGACCCGCATCAGGCCGCCCTGAGTGCCCCACTTTTACAAGATTCTGCATTTTTTAATCGGAGGCCTATTTTGTCAATTTGTCTTCCAATGTCATAGGATGACAGAATAAAATATTGCGAAGAGAAAGTCCTTTGAAGTTCAAACAAAAGTGGTTTTCAAAATTGTTCATTGATAACTTATCTGAAAAATATTTTTTTAAAAATTGCTTACAGGAATCGAGAGTCACTACCCTGTTGATCATCATTTGAAATATCAACTTTTTCATTAACCAAATTGGTAATACATAGTTTTCTTTATTGTCTTGTATTTTAACTCCTGGATTTCATTTTTCTAACAAATGCTTACAATCACACGTTAGGTCCTATGCTATGGTCACAGGACGGGTTATATAAACTTTTAGATGGTAGGGAAGTGTTAGACAGGACAAGGGTCTCAAGGTCTGGGTGGTTCTTATTAAATGCTCTTCTTGCTAAGTGATAAAATGTACCACAGCATTTTGCAAATGCAGCTATAAACAGATGAGCTTGACAGCAACTCAACCTGGTAAGCCCACTGCAAAGAAGAAGTCAACGTGTATCTAACCAAATAGTCCACATGAGCAATGGCTGAGCCTACCTTCCCCGAGACAGAGTTTTGGATAGAAATCCTGTCTTCTTTACTTGTGACAATTAAAGAAACTACCCACCACAACCATGTCTAGTCCTTGAATAGAGCACCCCAAGTGGCCAACCCCTTGAGTTCAGTAACAGAAAGGGGAGAAGAATGACTGAGAATTCAATCACCGTTTGTAATACTGTCAAATGTGAAAATATATCCCAATTTCCAAATAACAAAATAAGAAAGCATTTTAGAAATAGACCCCTTTGAAGTTAGAAACTTCATGTAGCTCTATCCCTAATCTCTATATTTATATCCCCGTAGTTCCTAAAACTTTATACATGTTAAAGTTAGTTTCTACAACGTATTAAAGAAAAAGCAGTTTAACACTGGAATACATAGATGATGGCCAGCTTGATGTTCATCATCATTACGTTGTTTTAATGATGAGAACAGGCTGGTGTCGCCACAGCATGTTTCTTTCCCACACTGATATGTGGTTTTAAACGGAAGATAGTGGTGATGCTGACTGGGGCTGGTGAGTCCCTGATACGGGGACCCCCTCCTGGTGATGCTGTTCACAAGCCCGACTGGATGTCAGTAAAAAATGCAGGACCTTATTTCCTGGAAGAAATTCACCCCCTCAACAAAGCATGAAGATAAAAGGTAATTTATGAGTACAGAGCCTCCAAAGTTTTAATTCACAGACGTCATGGGCGAGTGAGAAACATGAGACTTGTGTTCAGATGACCCCTTTCCCTCAGGGCCAGCCCAGGGCTCTGACACCACCCAAACCCCATGGTTAATAGAACCAAAGAGTGTGGACAAAACCCTCTGGAGTAAGTCCTTAGAGGGGAAAATAATTCCAGATTTCTTGCCCTCACTAGAAATTTCTCTGACACATCTTGTCAGGTAGCCTCTGGAAATGTCCACCCACTGGTTCCCACGGCGCAGGAAGCTGAAGCTGATGGAGCGGGAGGAAAAGGGCGTCTTTGGTTTTGGACACACTAGGACTCATGCCTCGCATTTTATAACATGTGCGGATACTGATTTTTATCAGTTAAAGAAAACCAGTTGGCTAGTAAGCAGGTGTGGAATAAAGAACCAAAACAAAATGAAATACCGCGTTGAACGGAAGGCTGCTGCAGTATGAAATCAAAGGCACACGGAGAAATCCCCATGGCATGCTTCTGGATTGCCTGCAACAAATAACTGGCAGGAGGACAAAAGGGAACTTTAATAGCCACAGTGCTGATTCCATACTTTAAAAATATTCACTTTAGCAAAAAGTTAAAAACACTCACTTTGGCATAAGGTAAAGTTGCCGTAAGGCATGCATCTGGACAATATGTAGCATAAATCTTGGTGGAAAAGGAAATTCAAAAGATCTTCAAATGTTTGTACTTGTTAAACCAAGGAGTGTAAATGAAAGCACTGCTGAAATGTCAGTGCCCATTTGGAAGAGAAGCATGATTTGTATGTACCCTCTTTACGCAACCTGACCTGGTTGTGTTGTGCATGAGATTCCAGTCCTTCTGGAACCTGAACAATAATATATAAACCAGAGGTTTAAACACCGGTAATTCTACCTGGAGGATATTTTTGTCTTCTTTTGGCTTAATGGGAAATAAAATTGAAATATGATCAGCTACATAAAGAAAGATGCCTCTGATGTGCCAAGGATACAAAAGAGAAATCACCAAAATAATACAGTAGTTGAGTAAACTGTGGTATAACAACTAGTTGGAATGTTATGTAACAAACAAAAGTGATAATGAGAAAGTGGATGCATACATTTTGGAGATACATATAGTTGCTAGGAACCTAAAGCAGATTGTTAAACTATATATACCAATAACATTGTGTTCAAATGTGTGTTGTTTGATATAAATTGCAAGAGATGACATAGAATGAAAATAAAGCATGTCAAGATGGGAAATTCTGGGAATTTTCTATTATTAAACTACCTGTTAATAACATGTCTATATTGATTAAGAGGCAAAACCTGATCTTAAAAAGAGTCAGTCCTCTTCTTCCACTATTTGAAAGCAATGAAGAGACTGTGGGCAGGAAAGTTCATCAGTGAAATTGTAACTCACGCAAAGGATTACCCTGGGAAAGAGAATTTAATAAAAACAAAGCCAGGCTAAATGCTGTGAGTGGATTTTAATCACTCATCCTGAATTCTTGTCCAACTAATCTCACATTCATTGTTGTATGCAGCTCTGCCATCTAATTCAGAATGGCACTGAGACACCTAGACATTAATGCTAATTAAGTCTGCCTTTTCATACTAAGAAACCACATTCTTCTCTTTAATATGAAACATATGCAGTATAATGCAATCCTTTAAAAATATTTCAGAAAAGGAAAACTGACTATCTAACGTGGATATCATAGGGTTGACGATTTCTCATCTTGATTTTAAAAGTAAATGATAAAAGGTGTGTGGAATATTTATTCTCCTCTGTGAACTTCTCCCCTGTGTTGGATCCATGTCTAATGGCAGTGCAGGTGCGGATCTACCCGAGTTCCTCTCCAGCTGTCTGGATTATAACTAGTAAGGCAATTATTTTAGAACCAGTCTTATGTGGAATTTCTGTTTCCAACATAAATTAGTGCACATTTACCATCATGAAAAGTCTAAGCATAGCCTTCACTAAAAGATTAAAGATATTATTAAAGTCTCATTTTATTCTGCATCATGGAAAAACAAAACCATACCATCTTCAAATAGTTTTGACCTTCAGTTCAGCATCTGTCATGGGGCATTTGTGCCCACACTTCAGTAAATGTCTCCAAAATGAGCTAACCAAAACTATATTTATTTTGAATTGTAGAAATGGAAAAGGTCAAACTACTTTAAAAAATCCCAATATTACTTGTGATTCACACACCTTTCAATGAATACAGCAATTGTAAAATAGTTGTGGGACATCAATCTTTTTCTCCTATACAACATCAAATTCTCAATTGCTCATGGAATATCTGAGAATAATTTGGACAACTTGGTCATGGTTCTTAGATTAAATGACAAATTTAATTGTCTTAACTTTTAGTAAATTAATGTGGAGGTTGTCATAGTGTCTCCAGTCCTCAGATAACTATGATATTGCACCAGGATAAGAGAAGAACATAAATGCTCAAGGTGATGACACTTGGCTGAGGCCACCATGCCATTCCTTGAACACACCAGGCACACTGCCACTTAAGCTGTTCCCTACCATGACCAAATGCCCTTTCTGGAGAAATCTGCATAACTCACTCCAGTTCATATAGGTCTCTACTGAAATCACCTCTTCAGAAGGCACTACCTCTTCTTCCCGGCCCTTCAACTTTTACTCTTTTGACTTCTAATCTTTTTTTGCATTTATTTCACCTATCGTATTACATATTTACCTGTTTACTTTACTACCTGTTTTCCCCAACACAATGAACAACACTATGTGAGAGTAGGGTCTTTATTTTTTCAATGCTGTATCCCCAGCCACTAAAACAGTGCTGGCACATAATTGGTGTTCAATACATATTTGTTGAGTGAATGAATAATGAGGGAATTAATAGGACCAGAATGAATGAACACAAGTTGATCATAAAGGAGAGATAATTTTTCTGCTATAAAAAATATGAACTAATCCTATATAATAAAAGGCTAATATGAAAATAGACTGAATGGCAGAATGATTGGTTGCTACGATGTGCACTGACCACGAGGGGGCAGATGCTCAATGCAGGAGCTGCCCCCTGGTGGTCAGTGCACTTCCACGGGGGGGGGGCGCTGCTCAGCCAGAAACTGGGCTCACAGCTGGCAAGCGCAGCGGCAGTGGCGGGAGCCTCTTCCGCCTCCGTGACAATGCTAAGGATGTCTGACTACTGGCTTAGGCCCGCTCCCCCTGGGATGACTAAGCCATTATTCGGACATCCCCTGAAGGCTCCATGACTGCGAGAGGGCACAGGCCAGGCTGAGGGACCTCCCCACTGAGTGCACATATTTCGTGCACCGGGCCTCTAGTTTTATATATTTAGTGGCAGACAACATTTTCAATTAATCTCTTAGTGAACTTGCAATAGAGCACAAAGTACACAGCAATGAAAATAAAGAGGGAAATTATGTATATTCTATCAACCAAAAAAATGTAATGTTCCTTTCAGAAAAATCACGTCTTGCCATATTGCATAAGTCAAAACATGCTGTGTAGGACTTGAAAACTAGAATTCAGGCATACCAAGTCAAACGGAATTTCACACATGAGCACCTGCTGCCTTGAATCATCTTTCTCCCCTTTTCTACCTCTTCAATCTGATGCAATAAAACCCAGTTCAACCATCAGCTTCTCCATGGAAACTTCCCAGTTCTAACCATCACAGAGATCTTATGTTTTATGGATAACTTTCCTGGGTCATTTACATTTTCTGTACACAAGTAGGACAGATTTACTTGTGTTTGTGTTTTTTTTAATTGTTCTTGCTATATGTTATAGTATTATTATTATTAATTTTGTTATTATTTTCTGTTGTTTGTTGTTCATACTTTATGTCTCTAACATGAGCATCACCACTTTATTACACAGCCAATAGCACCAACTGCATTCCATTGCATGAGTTAAGTACCAAGTGCATTTAAATAAATAATAACCACCATCCTCAAATCTAACTGGCCTAGAACTAAGAAGAGACGATGACAGATGACAGAAGGTTCTCTGCCCACTCCGATGACAATGAGAACTAAATTCTTCCCTATTTTCCCACCTACATGGTTTCGCTTCCTTGTGAAAGTGGAAGGATGACAGAAGAGGAACGCATGCTTATAAAAAAGAACTTAACTTGTGGCTGTCCACTCACCTTCTGCATCTGATGTAGCTGTATGAATTCATACAGAGCACAGTTGCCGAAGACAAACCACCTGACTAGGACCCATCTGGGTGTCCCCTTATATGTTCAGGAACAACATACTATACGGGCTCTTGGACTATTATTTTGCCAGGAGCGGGAAGATGGTAGTAACCCCAAGGCTGCATCCAGCTCACAATAATTGTGTAATAGGGATCTAAACCACTGAACAGTGAAATGTCCACCGAATGCAATGAAAAGTGTCCTACCAAGCAAGTTCCTACAGTGAATAAGGTCAATGAGTAACTCTGTACCTAAAGTATAAATATTATAATATAAATAAAAGGGCGAAAACATTTTGGGCTACAATGATAGAAATGTGGGACTGTATTCATTCGTGTGGATAGTCACAGAAAATTTAGGAACTAAAACCAGGAAATACTGTGTAAGAATTATCTAATTTCCGAAATCTTCTCCCAAATACATTTGTCCTTTGAATGCTGCCAGTTATAATTTCCTGTCGCCAACGTGTAAACCGGAACTACCAAATGAAAGTGGGCACGGTGCAGCCCCCGGGGACGCTCACATACCGGTGCACGCCGCTGTTGCACATGATGACGTGGCAGGCCCCCAGCCTGCTGCACAGCTCCGACGACACGGACAGCAGCCCCACGCCCGAGGCGCTGCACGCTGTGTTCGCGCAGGCCGCCGTGCGCTTGGACCTGATAAACGAGGCTACCAGGCGGTAAAGTTCATCCAGGGCATTGAGAGGCCTCAGGAGCTACAGAACAAAGGGATGAACATAAAGTTCAACATGGTTAGTGGAAATAAATCCTTTTATTGATTTTACTTTTCATTAATTTATTGGGGTGATATTGGTTTAAAAAATTGAAAAGGTCTCAGGTATACAATATACATCATCTGTATATTGTACTGTGCGTTCACTACCCCAAGTCAAGTCTCCTTCCATCATCATTTATCCTCCCATACCCTCTTCTACCTCCCCGCAGCCCCTCTTCCCTCTGGCAATCACCATACTGCTGTCTGTCCATGAGGCTTTCTTTTTTAAGAAATCCTTTTAGCTGGAATATAATTCAGAGCTATTATAACTTTTAATGAATAGTCCAAAATATTTTATTACGGAGTTAGCCAAATTGGAGACTGCAAAAACAACAGACAGCAGAAAAATTGAGGAAGGGAGCTATGTAAATGATAAAGCATAAATAAATGCTATCCTGTATTTGTACCTTATCAACATAGGCAGCCTTGGATGTGGAGTTGGGTGGTGAATTTGACTTGTCCAAGTAAAATGCCCTGTAAGAATCCAAAGAATAAAGTATCATTCATTGTGAGAGAAATTGAAATGCACAAGTGTGCTCGTACACCAAGTCTACAGACAAATTATTCCCTCATCCTGAATCCCTCAGCTGCCTGTTGGTCCTGGGTACATAGCACTTTCGAAGCAACCCAGGGAAGTGTTCAGCTCAGGACAAAGTGTTATAAGGACAGACGTGGAATGTCCATCAAGTGCCATGACAATAGTTTCATTTACCTGTTTGAGTCAATATCTACTATGAGCACATGATGGAGAGCAAGATCAAAGGAATTTAAGCTATTTTAAAGAGTTCTAGACTTTCCCCAGTATCCGAAGGAGATAAGAACTCTCTAAGAGGATTGCTGTTATGAGAAGAGGAAACAAGCTTGAATTGTGTGAGGTACAGAGAAATGCCATGCGGCTGGAGCTCAGTCAGAATGAATGAATGAGCAGCTTAGGAAGAGGCTGGAAGAGCAGGCTCTGTAGGGCCCTGTGAGCCCTGATGAAGACTTGGGTTTTAACTGGCCCCATTACCAGACGGCGGGCTGTTTTATAAACTTGATTGCTGTGCCTAAAAGGTCATGTTCTCCTGCAGATCTGAGTACCTTTTTTTTCAGTTATACAGGCACACACTTAGGTGAACGCTGTGAAAACCCGTGCACGCACCACCATGCTTTAACTATGTTAGCATTTTGCACTTTGCTTCTCCTTAAAAAGAAAAGAAACTTGACAGGTGCAGATAAGCCCTTTGTTGCTCACCCTTCTCCATTCCATCTGGTCCAAACTCTCCCTCACAAAGGGCAGCACCACCCGAAGCGGGCACTTACTACTTCCACGCTTAAAGGTCACCCATATGGTTGGCCTAAATGGAGGCATCAAAGAATAGCTGTTTTTCTTTATTTCCCCCCCCCCCCGCCCCGCCTTTAAATCCACACTTTCTTTCTAGGCTCACTTCCCCAAGAAGGTGATTGTTCAGTAAATATTTTGGTCAGCATCAGTCAGTGGTATGCTCTGACACAGAGTTCTAGGATTAGATCAACAGGACATTTTCCCCCTCAGTACTGCTTTGGTGTCTGCTCTCAAACTAGTTGTTTTTGTTTTGGGCCTAGTCTATTTTTTCTCTCCTAAGTAAGACTTTCTTTTTATCCTCGGTATTCTAAAGTTTGACCACGAAATATTTAGGCACTGATTTATTTTTATCCAGACAGAATCTTAAAGTGCACTTTCAACTTGAAGAGTCTTATCTTCAATTTTAAAATAATCTCAGCTACTATCTTTTTACATAATCTCATGTTCTCTCTCTCCACACACAGAGAAATACTCAGACCATGCTTTTTTAAAAAAAAGATTTTATTTTGCAATTATTGCATTTTAGGTGATTGACTAAGTAATATCTTCCAAGTGAAAAAAGCAGTCAAGTATAGAGTTTAGCATTTCTGAGAATTTTATTTCCGTGATTATCTTTTCATTTCCAAGATTTCTGCCTAATCTTATTTCATTTCTACCACTAAATGCACGAGAATGTATAATCTCTATGTGGGGATGGGTTTGGTTTACTTTTGTTCATTGCTGCTTCTCTAGCACCTAAAACAGTGCGTGGAAAATAGTGTGGACTTAATAAATGTAAATAAGTAATTGGGTGAAAAAGGTGAAGGGATTACAAACACAAAAGAGTTCATAGACAATAGTATGGTGATTACCAGAGAGAAAAGGGGGTGGAGGGATGTAGAACAGGGTGTGGGGGGATAAACGATGATGGAAGGAAACTTGATTTGGGGTGGTAAACACACAATACCAGATGCAGATGATGTATTTAGATTTGTATACCTGAAACCTATATCATTGTACTAGCCAATGTTCCCCCAAAGAATCCAATGAAAAATAGTTACAGAAAATAATAAATAAGTAAGTAAATAAATAAATGGATAACTGGCTTTCTTTTTCTTCAAGATTGTCTACCTTTTTGATGGGCTGCAATACTTTGTTTATACTTTGAACACCTAAAATATATTTTGCCAGGCTATTTCAACATTTTAATTTCTTCTGAGTCAAATTTGTTTTCAGTGGAAATTTCGTTGGCTCTTTCTTAGTGTTAGGCTTCTTCATGTTCTTTGGGATTTTGTTTTGCAAGTTCATTTGAAGTGGGAGGATTTTTAATTTAGTTTTATTTGTTATTTTGATTTAGCTCCATCCCCTATCTCTCATCATCTTTCTCTTACAAATGATTCTGTGCTCATTTGGTGCCCAGAACCCCCATCTGTAAACAGTTTCATATTGGCGACGGGAGTATCACATGATGCAGACATCTGGATTATTACCAGTCACATCATGAGCCAGTTTAGTTCCAAGTTTAATGGCCATGTCCGCTTCTTTCTCCATCTCAAGTCCATAAAAGCTATAGTCTCCGGCAGCCGTAGACAACAGATAGCTCATCCTTTACTCAGAAGTGGAAGAGTCCTTCTCCAGACCCTGCTTTTAAACTGTGAGGATGGCTCTTGATCTCTACCTAGTGTGGAATGACTTTAATCCTCATTTTCCTTAAGAAGTTGTACAGAACCCTCTGTCTACCACCAGAGGTCAACAAGCCAGAGGCCTCAACACAGAACTGCTCCCATTTCCTTTCCATTCACGGGTCACTGAGATGATAAATTGTGACCTCAGCTGTGACTTTTACATTTTCTGTTTTCACATTTTATCCAGCATCACTATACATTCAGGACAGAGGTAGGTGATGCTTCAAAGCTGGAAGCCACACAGACACCTAATCAGATGTCCTCATGCCTCCTCATGTGTGCTTAGTAGAAAAAGAGCACACAAGTCAATGAATTATTTAGCCCCCCAGGGTCTCAAGCACCTCATTTTTACAGTGGATATTAAAATTGCCCTGCGTATCGATAGCATAATGTTGAAGATTAATCAATGAATATGAAGTGGTCGGTACTGTGGTCAGCAAACAGGGCTTATGCAATAACTATTATTCAAGTGCACACAGTAGGAGGTATCTAAGCCAAAGTGTCCAGTTTCCCCCTAAGGCCATCTCAAACATGTTATGATCCATGTAGAAATGAAAATTAAGGTAGATATTTGGCATCTACATAATTCTGCAATCACTGCACAAACAGAGGTTCAGTTCTCAAAAGAAAGGAAACTTTTTTGGGTGAAAGTTGAAGAGTATCATTTAAATGGCTTACTCGGGTGCACTGGTTGTGGAAACTGCAGCTCTTCCCTACCCTGAATAGTTTGGGGAGAAAAATATTCTGTAAAAGCAATCCAGAGATCATTAGGACACCGAGGAAAACTTCACTACTGAAGCCTGCCACCACAGCTGGCCACACTGAGCACTCTACCTGCTTTCTGAAAGAAATGTTCCTTAAAAGAAAAGTTAACAGGAGGATCATGTTGATCTAATTTTGCTATATTCATGAAAATTGATTTGGTAGAAATCTTCAACTTTTCAATGGGGCAACATCTTCTAACAAACATATTTGATGAAGAGAATCAGTAGAAAAATAACTTTTATAGATTTAAAATAAATAAGTGCCCACATCAATTAAAACCTTATTCAGAAACAATCTTATCTTTCCTAAGCTGCTATATAGCAGAACTAAAATAGAAATAAAAATCAAGTGATATAACCGCATCCTAGAAAATACTCTTAGAAGAGAAAGGCCAACTACAAATTCAGAGTTAGATATATTATTGATCCAGACTTGGGAAAGTAGTTAATTATTTGTTAACCAATGATTATAGAAAGCAACAAATTATTATAAAATACATCTGTGAGCCGGTGACATTTAGAGAAAATGACCATGAAATATGGGCACCTTGTTACTCTTATGAAATTTACACAGCCAACAAATACTTTAGTCAATTACTTCTTAAAATAAAAACTTGGACTTGAGGCTGCAACTAATTTTAGGTACTCCCCATCAGCAACACACACACACACACACACACACACACACACAAAACACACAAAAAACACAGGTGTTCAGCCAGATAGTTTACCATCCCTATGGTTTGCAGATATTCACAGAATTTCAGTATTTTCAGAATATGACAAACTGTGGACAGGAAATGAATTTCTAATGCACTTCCCTTAATTGCAAGTCTTACCATGCTCCTTAATCAAAATTTATGAAAAAGTTAATGGTAAAATTGGATTAATGCCAAAACTGACGGTAGTTTATTATGTTTCTGAGGCTAGTAAGAATGAAGTCATGATCCTTTGTCCCAATATAGCAAATCTTATTGAGACCATTTGGAAAGTGCTGCTCTTATTTTATAGAAAGTGAACCGTAAGTTTCCTTTCATGCTTGATTACATCAGGCTTCACTGTCACAATTTTATAAATTAACTCTGCCATAGAAAATGGATACATTACAATCACATTTTTTCATTTAGTCCCTATAGAATAAAATACCAATGAAAGAAGTAATAATGTCATAAGTACTATCAGTAGTGATATAAACCTATCCAAATCTAATAACTACAATGAAACTAATTTGAGCAAACTAATTTCATACAATCTAATAGTAAAGACAAGTGTATAGGTATCTACAATGCAAGGTAGAGTGTTGGGAGGTAAATTAAAAAGTGCAGAAAGTCACTGGGATATACCTGAAAGAGAAAGAAGGAAGGCCACGTAAGAATATAACAAAAGAGTTGGACTTTGGCCCATGGAAGGAATTCTGGACAGGTTAAAATGGGAAAGAATCATTTCAAGTGGAGGCAACGCCATGGAAGAACAGAACAGATATAGAGTGGATGGAGCCAATTTGGCTGAAAACAAGGTTCATGTAAGGTAGGGAGAGAGAATGTTGGGCAAGTCAGCTGGATCATATTGTGACAAAATTAAGTAGCAAACTAAAAAATTGTAATTCATTTGTTAAGCAGTTGAGAAGCACTACAAAGTAAAACTTAGCTACCAGCAAAAAAAAAAAAATACATGGAAAGAAATGTGTGATACACAAAATGTGAAAATTTAGGGAATTTAGAGTTTCAAGAGACCCTAGAAATGAAAAGCATCATTCAGCATTCATAACAAGACCACGGTAATGGAAATAGGAATTGATGTTTTCCATGAAAGAAAATTAGTTTGGGGAACATAGAGATTAGTTGTGTAGAGCTAATCAAGTTTATATACTAATTTAAGAATCACGTAAATGCTTTGTCAAATGGATCAAAGCTCTATAGGAACAGGCTGGTTCTCCCATGATGGCCAGGTTTTCACACAAAGAGAGACGATGCAACAGCTTAATGTAAAATATTTAAATTTATTAATTTTGTCATTGAAGATACAGAGGTTAACTCAATGACAAATGTGACATTCTTCTCATTTGGCACTACCCCCCTCCTTTTTCTGGGCATGTTGGAGTATATCCAATTTCCCAAGAGAGATGACAAAGGCATAAGAGCCCCTGCTGTTTTATACAACACAGGGAAGAATAACTATAGTATTCAGCTCAGATCTCTGCTATATTCTTGTTTCTTTTCCAGGTCATTGCTTATGAGATCATCTCTATATTTAAAATAATTATGGAAATTTCTCACTTGGTCAGACTCATCTCTACATCTACATAAGATCGCATTAAAAAATACTGACCTCTTGTCCAAGTAAGTGTCACCCGACAGGTTCAGCCTGAGCTCACATATGGGTAAAAACACACGATGAGGAAGGAGGGAGGAGAACATTAATTTGCACCTCCATCCCAACCACTTTCCATGTCCATAAGCATTAGCCTTGATTTCTCTAGATTAGGTTTTACTTAAAGTAAGAGAAATCCTGAATAATGAGATAAATGTGGATTTGCTTGGGCAACTGTGTGCTTTGGCTTGTCAAAAACAGAGCATCTTAGGAGCTTGTCATTAGAGAACCGCCTATTATCAATTAACAGTGCCATTTTTACTTCTACTTGAGTGTTGGGGGTGGGTGGGTGAGGAATTGTGGGAAGGTTAACAAGACAGTCATGTGACCACAGAGGACAGTACTTTCCCACATTGAGAAAAGCACTCTTCTCAAACTTCCCTTATGCTCTAAAAACAGGATCATGGTGTTCAAGGTGGTGATGGACCCACTGTCCCTACGGCTGCTGCTGACCACATTTCACTCTCCTTTTGATGGCCTTCAATCAGCAAATACTGGACTAGAATCCTACTCTCTGGTTTTCAAACACTCCTTTTCTTCACTTTCATCTTGTCCCTCTTTTCATGAGGATGCTAGGGTGATAGTCCTTCCTGCACCTGCAACATGTATATATTGCAGAAAGAGAGCGAGCCTTATACCATTTTTGGTCACGGATTCTGCTATGTTGAATTAGATGAAAGTGAAGGGGTAAAAGACATGAGACTTTAAAGAAATGTTCCCTTGTCCCAGTTGTCAATGAACTACGGTGAATCTGTCTAACCTTCCTGAAATCTTTGTGGCATTCAACAACAGTTGAGAGTAATAAAAATTACTCATCCTACACTATGGCTTTCTGGACATAAGGGCATGTTCTTAATACTTTTTATTCAATTATTTCAACCAATACTGTGTGAGCATCTATTGCGGTGTGAAGCATTGTTTCCTGTTTTAGAAATACAGCAATGAGCAAGAGACAAAGCTTGTTCACTAGGGATCGTGTACACGGCAGCTGAGAACACATGTACAAGTCAGGTGAGAACGTGTCCTTCCATCCCTGTAAGTGTCTGAAGAGCCTGACTCCCCAGCAGCCTTTCTTCGTGGGAAAATAGAAACTCCTCTAATTCTGGTTTCCCTAAATCTGCTTTTCTACTACAGAGCAGCCCTGTCCTAGTTTTTTCCCATAACATTTCTTTACCCAGACACAAGACAAGCTTGTTCTCACTCCTGTGGGGTCTGCCCTCAGCTCACTTTACAATGTCCATCCTCATTTAGGAAATACACACACGAAGGGCCAAAGTGACATCTCTCACCAGCAACTGTTATTTTAAATGCCAGCCTATTCCTCTATCTCAGCGCCACTCAAAATGTGGTTCGCAGACTTAAGTAAAAAAGTTGCTAGCAGGAATTTAGAAATTGCATAAAAACATATATTGTGTCAACATGCAAACATTCAAAAGCACTTGTCGTATTGAGCAGGGCATAGACGGGCACAGTAAGCCCGTCTATGTGTGAGTTGCAGAATAGTCACAGACAGCAAGGCCACATCACAATGAGTGTCAACTAGTAAACCAGTGTATACTAATAAACCCAAACTGTATAAAAATAGAAATCCAACATAAGCATTTGTTTTTACTTAAAACTTATCAACTCTACAGTCACCTTAATTACCAATCAGAATTTTAAAAATCAATGGTTTAACATAATTAACTAGGAAATAAAATTGGTAACATTTATCTATAATTTATAGATGACAATACAAATTTCACTGGAGTTTTGTTAAGAAATTGCTTTTAAATCTTATCTTTCCTCCCGTTAATGTATCTCCGAGAGACTGGATTTCCCATACTCTGAGGGTAAGACCAACATGGGAAGAGTTTAGAGGTACATTTTCTCCTGTAAGCCATGCTGCCATGCCAACCCAGAGTAGGCCCTAAGGGAGAAACCAGCTTATTTCTCACACTGAAAACTTTAAACATCAGTCTATGCAGTGTTTGTTCAAGTATATGTAAAGAGTGGATATAGAGAATCACAGTATCACTCAACTTTTATTTTTGGTTGCAGAATAGCAAAAGTGACTCATGGCACTTCCTTATTAATCGCCGAGAGAATCTGGTCGTATTCAAATTCAGTGGAGCAGAGCTGAGCCTGATACTTTCCATTTGAATTACACCTGGCATGAAAAGTCCCTGCTTCCTGTGCTCTCGCTGGAGAAGGGTACTGCAACCTCATTCATAGCAGAGCTGGGCAACCACATTTCCTATCATTAGACTACACCAGGGGTGGGCAACCTTTTTGTGAGTGCGTGCCAAAACCAGCAAAATCTCTGACTCAAATTTCTTCTGCGTGCCAGCCCTAATTTTTTGAGAATATGTTACGCCTACTTGATATCTCTTAAGGTGTACGTATGTGAAGAACCTTGAAGAAATAATAAAATTCATTCGAGCGACAAAAACACAGTATATGATGATGAAAAATTTATTTTTTAATGTATACATGTACACTGATAGTCCGACAGAAAACTTTATGACTCCGTTTGATATTATCAGTGGGACTTTTGCTGCTGCATCACTGATGACAGAGATTTTACATCAGGTTTATATTTCGTGACCTTCAGAGATATGCACGAGCTACTACTTTCATCTGTCAGGCTACTCCTATTACAAGACTTAACAAAATTCATCACTGAGAACAAAGATTCACAAGTGTATGTGGATGAAACCAAAACACTGGTAGGATCTAGGAAGGCAGGGAGAGTTAAGGCAGAGGCATAGAAATTGCTCTTCCCCTCTCTCGTCAATCCATGTCTATGGTCTTTAAGATAACTTGTTATGTAAAATTATTTACTTATCTAAGATGCACCTACACTGAATTTATCTGAAAAATAAAAAAGTCGATATTAAGAAAAAAATTGTAAATGGAAGATTATAAGAGAGGGTTTCGTGTGCCAGCAAAAGTTACTGGTGTGCCATGTTTGGCACGCATGCAGGGCCCCTGGACTACACCCAGGACTGGAAGCACAGCTAGGCTAGTTCTGGATAGTTCTCCACAATCACTTCTATCCTTACTGTTTTCTGGTATGAAATTTGGGCTATTCTCCTGAGCATCTCAGTGTTCTTCCAGTTCCATTTGCATAGTCGTTTCATGCAAGTGCCCTCTATGGTTTCCCCACTGGGAAGTGAGGTCAGCTGGCCCAGCACCGAGCTCCTTGGAGAAGCCCTTCACACTAACTTTATTCTCCAATGAGCTTCTGTGCAGGAACCCCATGGAACCCACCTTCAGAAACAAGCCTTTGCTACTCTTTACATTTGGTGAACACAGAGATCTGCACAAACCTCCTCTTGGCTATTACTCATAGCAACCTCAAAAGCAACGCTAGCTCTAATGGACAAGTAAGGACATCAAGGCTCAGAGATATTAAGAACTTGCCCCAAGTCATGCAGCTAGTTGGTGGAAGCAGGAGAGGATCCTGCCACCGCCGTTGCGCTGGCCAACCGTGAGCCCGGCTTCTGGCTGAGCAGCGCTCCCCGCGTGGGAGCACACTGACCACCAAGGGGGCAGTTCCTGCATTGAGCGTCTGCCTCCTGGTGGTCAGTACACGCACAGCAACCGGTTGTTCTGCCGTTCGGTCAATTTGCATATTAGCTTTTTATTATATAGGATTACATAGTGTATATTCCAACACTTGATTGAAATTTGAGGCAAGGAACATGGCTAATAATGGATTTTGATGCCATTTAAAACATATGCAGATGAATTCCCCTTCCTGAGAGTGTGGAATCATCTGTGAGGCGCATACATCAGTGAGATTGATTCATAGTCAGACTCTAGAGATGCTTTCAATTAATTAATAGTATGATTATAATGATTTCAGTCTCTTTTGCCTTTTTCTCCCACTTTGGTCTTTTTCATCTCTTCTAGTTCTACAGCTATGAAACAAACTCTTTTCATAAAAAACAAACAAACAAACAAAAAACAACAACAAATCAGGATGCTTCTTTGCCCTTTAAAACACTTGGAAATTCTCATTTTTTCACCAAAGATTTCACATATTTGTGTTGTATTTAATGCTTGTAAACAATTCCAACAGCATTAAATCACTTCCCCAAGCCATGTACATAATCCTGCAATCGTTCACATGTTGGGAGAAGAAATGGAGTACTGGTATGAAAGCATATGCTTCGGAGCTGAAAATACCTAGCGTGAGTCTCGGCTCCCATGGAGCCAGCTGCCTGCCTTTGAGCAATTCGCCAAACCTCTCTGTGTGTGAGGTGCTATCGTCTGGAAACTCTCAGGCATAATTTTGGTTTTAACTATTACATCCCTGTTAGTGAACCCAGCCTATTGGATAGAGCCTCTTAGATAGCAATCCCACATCTCAAATCCAATTCAATTCAGTATCCTGACACTCCCAATCCCCAAGGAACTTCTCCTCTGGTTTTGCCATTATATCAGATAACGATCCAGGCACCCAATCCAATGTGTCTGTCTCCCTCTAACACAATATCTACTCTAACAAGACTTTTATTTTCCTACCTCCTAAATATTTCTAAAACCGATACTTTCCTCTCCATTTCCATTTGCTTCAATAACTTTGTAACTAGTCTCTCTGACTCTGCTTTTAGTTTCATCCTTAATTTGTCCTCAATGGTACCACCAGGATGCTCAATTTAAAATGCATGACCCCTCCCCTTGCACCACTTAAAACTCACAAGCCAATCACCTCTCGTACAGGCATAAGGCTAAGTTCCTCAACTGGTGTCCCAAGGTCCCCTTGTCTGCTCCTGCCCACCCTTCCTGCTTCCTTTCTACCCTTCCTCACCCATCGTGGTTCTGCAATGTCTTTGCTCATATGTTTTTCTCCCCCTGAAGGAGCCTCTCTCCCTTCCTTCAACTAGCCTACTAGCAGTCATCTGTCAGAACTGTCCATGCTAAACTCCTAGGTCTTTCCTAAGTCTCTTCTGCACTCCCTGGGCATCCTGTTGTCTCTACCATAGTGTTTAGTAGAGTGTTTCAAAATAACCTGTATACTGCATTTCCTCTTCCTTTCCTTTAAGATTGTCAAGGGCATACTGTCTGATTCATCTCTGCATCCCAATGCTGTACACAGTCCTGTACTTGCATAAATTACACAATAGCCGGGCCGGCATGGCTCAGTGATTGAGCATCGACTTATGAACCAGGAGGTCATGGTTTAATTCCTGGTCAGGGCACATGCCCGGGTTGCAGGATCAATCCCCAGTAGAGGGCTTCCAGGAGGCAGCCAATCAATGATTATCTCTCATCATTGATGTTTCTGTCTCTACTTCTCCCTTCCTCTCTGAAATCAATAAAAAAAATATTTTAAATTACACAATAAATATTGTTGAAACATAAAGACTATTTCTAAAAGGAAGACCTGTCAGCAGTGACAGTAGAGTCCATACTGCTCTCCATGAATGCTATTCTGTTAAAGTCACCATGTCACTCAGAAATCCACCACCATTTCTATTCTCATCTAGTTGCCCCAACTTTTGGGCATTTATATACATACAAACAAACACTCATTAATCATCTGTTAGTAGATACCTTATCAACAATGAGTAAATAAAAAAGAAAAAGACAAATCAAAAAGGAAAACCAAATATTCATCAAATGAATATAAAGCATGATGTGAGGAAGTCTATAATGTAGGCATAGAAAGGAATATAAAGCAAAAGACTAACTTATGGGAGGAAGGAAGACCTCATGGAGGATGGATTTTGAGGTATGCCAGGAAAGATGGGTGGGAATTGGTCAAAGCAACTGAAATTAGAGTCAGTCTGGCTAAAATTACCAAAAAACCAAGCAAAGATGTTTCATTTTTCTTCTTAAATGACTGACAGAATCTCACAAACTTGGTTCTATATAAAACAGACCTTTGTCCACCATTGAAGTTGTAAGGTCCATGTAACTAGACAGCTAATATTCAAAACATAACACTCTATTCTTCCCACAAATAATGATTTTTAGTAAGTCCATATTAATTTCTTCTAAGTTACAATTATGTTTTTTTGTATCAGAAGTTCTGGGCCTGAGCTAAATTCCCTGATTGGTACAGGAGCAAAGCTTTGAGAGGATAATGTATAATCATTCATTCACCCTCTGTGGTCCATCCACCAAACAGAAGTCTGAAATGTCAGCAAAAGGAACTAAACAAAAGCAGTAGGGAAAAAATTACACTCAAAGAACTTAACCAGAATGCCTTGAATATATTTTTTAAAGACTGACTGTCCTTGTGACAGGCTAAAAACTCAGCAGTTACAAATAAAAATAAATCCTGCTTCTGTAAGCACTGACAATTTTTCCTCACAGAGTATATTTCCTTAACTGAATCTTCAGGTTAGTCTTATTTTATCTCTAATATTTTCAGCTCTCATTTATTCCAAAGGAAATTCTGGGCACAAAGTCCTTTGATCTTCCCTTTGCTTTGGTGAAAACAACAGCTTTTCTTAGCTTAGAGACAGAAGTAATTCAAAGGTTTCTTTTTGAAGATGATTTTACTAGTAGCTGCTTCTGCTTGTCAGCCATGGTATCTATTCATCCTTGATAAATATTATCACAATAAAAGACTTATCATAGAATGTGAAAACACTGAGTTAAGTAATTCAAATCTCATTTGCTGCTCTTATCTAAAGATTGTATTAGAAATTCCTTTAATGTCGAAGTTAAGTTAAAATTACAATTCCTCAAGGGCAAATGAATTAGTCTGCATGCAGATAAGAATGAGCAGAGTGCAGATAAATGAAATAAGGTTACATGTATATATGTAAATGCTGCTAGATCATATTCTCAGAAAGTAGTGGTGGCAACATTTAATAGAATTATGGTGTTTTTCAAATAAAGAAAAGATAGGTTGTTCTTAAGAGTGTCACTATAATTTCAAGTTTACCTGCTCTTGTCTCATGTGAAATTTATGAACCTTGGCTATGCTGATGAGTTTTCTTGAGAGCGGTCTCCAACAGAGCCAGCATCTGTGCCCTTCAAATGGCCTAGAATTTTCTGGATATAAAAAGTAGACTGGATGCTAGAATAAGTTCAATAAATAATAATAGCACAAAAAAGAAGGCTATTACACTAAAATTAATCTGATCTCCAATTCAATTCAACTATTTTTATGGTTCTTACTACATACCAAGCACAGAGGCGACCAGGACATAGTTGCCCTCCTATGCATTGAGCAAGGCAGATAACTCACAAGTCAGACTAAAACAAATGACATTCAAGAGGTTATTAAGTTTTAAAGAAGAAAGTGATTAATTCCAGCTGAGACTGTAATAACTTCTGAAGGCTTCCTGCAGAAAGATAAATTTGAGATGGGTCTTAAATAATTATACTCTTTCACTAAACAGAAATGGACCTGAAGCACATGCCCTGAATGATAGCTGGGTTCAAAGAAGCTGAAGAAGAACTGACAGCAGAGGAGGAACAGGTGGACATGCTGATTCTATCTGCACACCTGTTTCATGCCCCTCTTCCTTTTGAATTCCAACCACTTTATTATTTCTCCTCCCTCTGTAGGATTTTCACACATGCTATTGTCTCTCCTAAAACATACCCCCTGCCCCACACTTTTATCTCCTATTCCCTCTCCCCTGAACACTGTAGCTTCAACTCCTCTTTCAGAAGATCGCTGCACAAAGATCATACTTCCTCAAATAATTCACTCCTTTAACCTTCAACCATCACCCCATCCTGCCTCTAATGAAGACAGATTCCCTTCTTATGCACATGCGTAGCACCTTACACATTTCCTACATTATTTTTCCACACATTGCTACAAATTGTTATTAAAAATGTTGTTTGTTGTTTATCATAACCCATAGGCAAAATTTTCTTGGAAGGTAACAATCTTGTCTACTGGGAGGCCCTCAATGTGAAGCGCTGTCCCTGGTACTTGGTGGGAATACAAGATTGGTGGAGTAAATGTAAGTATCCAGCAATACCTTTACGATTACCTTGTGTGAGGATTTGGCACTTAAGTATAACTTACACACTGTAAATATCAGAGCCTTTATATATTTCACATATAGGAAAGAAGTATAGAAAACATTTAGACATTATAAATTAATTCAAATTCTTTGTAAATTTAGTTAATTTCTCCGGCTATTAAACAATCACTTCTCATATAAAACAAAATTTACAACTCTGAAAACAGAAAGAAACTGGATGTACACATTTAGTTCACAGCTAGTCTTACAGCAACAGAAATATGGATGCATCATAAGGTATAGAAACATAGAATCCACCTGAAAGAAAAACTAGAAAATAAATATAAAACTGCTATTGAGGAGATAAAGATGCATCTGGAATGTTTCCAGTTAATTTAAAAAGAAACCCCATCATTTAATAACTCTAAAGCCACAGATTTATTAAGAAAAACAACTGAAGGATAAGGAATTATTTATATTCTGATTAATGGTCTCTCTCTCTCTCTCTCTCTCTCTCATTCTTTCTCTCCCAGATTTATTAAATCCATCCTCTTGTTGAGTTAAGGTAGTTTCCACAGCTGCTCATCAATAGAGCAACCAAAATTTTCCATTTCAAGCTTGGAAACACCATTTGTTATCTAAACAAGGAATGAGAAACAGTGTTTTATGAGTTGAAGGCTCTGAGGGAAGAAGGACATGGGGATGGAGACAGGGGCTAGGACTGGAGATGAGGTGTGAAGGCTGAGGTCCTTTATGTCCTCATATTACTCCTAGTTGTACTTAAAATCAAGAAATGGCAGTAAGCCCACACCATCCTTCACATCTATCTCACACCAGGAGAATGCATTCATGACATCCCTGCCCCGCTTCAGGATATAGAGAAATGGCACATTTCATGGAGGTGCTATCATGGGAATAGCCAAAACTTCCAACCAGACATTTTTTCAGTTGAAAAATTGTTCAAAATATATGACTCTGAGATTAGTATTTGGGTAGCATTCCTTGTGAACACAAATAAAATCTCTATCATTTTTCTACTTATATCAAATATAGTTTGGCCCTTTAAAAACTTTCTTTTAAAGAAAATGTGCCAATCCATATCCACAAAGGCACACCTTAAGAGAATATATGCTTTGAGTAATTTTCTTGTCTTCCTTCTGAAAGGATGATGAATTTACATTTAGATACCCTGAAACATAAACCCTAAAAAGTTTCAGTCTGAAGCTGACACATCACAAAAATGATAAATGACCTCAGTAACTAATGTACAACTTGTTTCCTTTTGATTTTTTGCTTTATTTTACTGTTGACTTTATAATAAAAATGATACTTAAAAATAATTTAGAACCCTCTAATTGAAAGGAGTACTTTCAGACAAGGAATAATGTTCACACTGACATTACATTTTATCTCACCGGTCACCATGCAGTGGTGCTTTTGGCCATAACCAGGATGCATTAAAATGAAAGAGTTTGGTAACGGTAAAGTACATTTATGTAAGGCAGGAAAGAACAAGGCTAATGGGAATGATGGCTCGTGTCCAGAGGGAATGAATAAAAAGGAAAGCCTGGGGTAGAAAAAAGAGAATAAAATAGAGGGTGGTGAAGGTAGAGAATAAAAATGCCCTTGTCCTGAGTTTCTTGGTTAGAAATTATGTTAGATACTTTACATGCTGTTATTTCTTAATAATCAGAGGACAACCAATCAAGAACTCTGACTTGGCACGGGAGGGTATACTTTAGACATAGGTGTCAAATATGTCTGCTGGCTTAACACTATCTATTGAGGATAACAACTAAACCAAGTTGCCTTCCGGCCACCAGTGTCAGGGCTCTGATGCAGGTGGCAAGGACACCTCAGGTGCTCTGAATGCCTGGCCCGTATTCCCATGGAGACTGGCATGGTCAGACCAGCCAGTTGGTCTCTGCTGGCTGTATTACTGTCTCATGAGAACTTTAACCATTTTGAATATTATTTGCAGTAGAAGCTAATTAAGTAAAAACTTTCCAACGACTCTACAGTATGGATAACTTCTTACACAAAGTACTCTGATAAGCACAATGGGAATACCAATAAACTTACCCTTCATTTCAAAGAGGCTATAAAAGAATTTTACTTACATGTTAAATATACAGAACAATACAAACAAACAAACAAAATAGAACCAGACTCATAGATACAGAGAACAGACTGATGATTGCCAGAGAGGAGGAGGGTTGGGGGACTGGGTGAAAAGGTGAAGGGATTGAGAAGTACAGATTAGTGTTACAAGACAGTCATGGGGATGTAAAGTACAGCATAGGGAATATAGTCAATCCTATTGTAATAACTATGGATGGTGCTAGGGGAGTATTGGAAATATCAGGGGGGGCACTTGGTAAAGTATATGATTGTCTAACCACTATGCTGCACACCTGAAACTAATACAAAATAATACTGAATGTAAACATGCTTGTAAATATTGAATGTAAACTGTAAAATTACATACATATTACATATATATTTATATATAAACTATAGAAACTAGATTCAAGAAAATGAGAAATCTGTACATCTGTAATTTATCATCAGGGAGAAACACTGAACTCTGTAATAGCCACAAACGAAGCAAAATGAAAGAGTGCAAGGGTGATCTGACATCCATTTAGCTCAGGGCTATGGTTCTGAAATTTGAGTGTGCATGATTATCACGAGGAAGCCCTGTTACAACACAGACTGCAGGGCCACCACGAGATTTTTTTTAACAAGTTTGCAGGTGATACTGAGGCTGCTGGTCTGGGGATCATCCTTTGAGAACTCCTGGAGCTAAGGGAACTGGTTTTCAATACAAGCTGCACATTAGAACCTCCTAGGGGACTTCTAAAAAGTTCTAATGCCCAGGCCTCACCCCACCCCAGTAATAAAAATGGAGGAGACTCTACTGGAGCTGGACATAGAAGCGTATGAAGAGTAGTTTTATAAACAGACGCAGGGGTGGTAGATGCTAAGTGAGAAGTCAAGGGGACAATAAGAAATCACCCAATGCTCTGAGCAGGAGAAGGATATGGTAAGATGAGGTTTACATTTATTATCTGGCAGCAAATTCCTGAGTAGATAACACAACACTGGTTCTTAGAGAAAGACCAGGTAGGAGCCACAGCAATGGTCTAGAACTATTTTCTCAAACTGGACTCCAGGGACGTACTCTCAAGGCCCACCTGTTCTACACAAATGCTTTCATTTCGTGTCTTTATTTGAAAGATAACCTAAGAATATATTTTATTGGTTATGCAGGCAAAACTTCTCTTTTGTGAAGACAGTACTCCATGTTGAGATTTTCATAAGATTGAACTTAAGGCTTCAAAAGTCAGTATTTTTTAATCAGTAGACAAACTATTTAAAATTTCAATATTGATTTTATTTTTTCCTGTGAAAGCAGTTAGTATATTACATGACTTTGAGTTACAAAGTCTAGACAAGGCAGTAAAATTGGGGCAGCCTCAGAATCATCAGGATCTTTAACTACATTTTAGGAAGAGGAGAAAATGAGAAATGAAAACGATATTGAGGGCTTTGAGGGTAGAGCTTCAGAGGATGATAAAATGCTGGAAAAAAGTAAAAATAAAAGCCTAGAAAAAGGGATAGTTTTTTGTAAAGCTGGGATAGGGAGACAAAGCATTTTTAGTGAAAGAAAGCCTACATCAGTCATAACCACAGGAACCAATACCCCTTCCTTGTCAGAAATTTTAGGAATTGTCTTCACCGTTTAGCCATATTGTGAACAAAACCAAAATATTGTCTCAATAGTGTTTTTGAGTTATTAGGGCTTAAGGTGGAATAAAAATATATTTTCTTAAAAATAAATGCTGCAATCAGCAATTTTAAAAGGCAATCTGTTAGCAGAATCTATAATAATAAAAGGGTAATATCCTAATTAGAGCAGACGCCCTTCCGGATGAAGCCGGGGCCAGAGCGAAGTCTGGGTCCTGGGTGCCTGCCAGGGGGAAGCCAGTGCCAGCAGCTGGGGGAAGGAAGGCCTACTCTTGCACGAATTTTCATGCATCGGGCCTCTAAGTCATTTATAAGAGGGATGTTAATAATTTGTTGAAAATTAAAGCTGCTGAATTATAACACATTGTGGTTAATTTTCTCTGCCATTGATCACTGTACCAGTAACATTTTTTAGAGAGAGAAAAACAACATAGTAAAATGCAAACATTAACATCAGATGTGTTTGAAAGTAGATATTTTCCCGATACCAAGTACATGTTTCTTCATATCTTCCATGTTAAACATATGCTTCTCTCTTTGTGAGGGTGCCAGCTGCTTAATGGAACATAATAAAACTATTTTACCCTCAACCCACTGAACCTCCTAGGGACATCACTATAAACATCAATGTTTCCCCCCCAGAAAATGGTCTACTAAATATGTAATTCCTTGATCTTCAACAGAAATTAAAAGCATAGCATGAAAATTTACAAACAGGTTTTCTATTTTATTTAGAAAATTAGTAGCCATGAGAATATTTGAAATAGTAAACCCTAAATAGAGAACTTTATAGCAAAAGAAATATCATGAATCATCTAATATAATGAATAATTTTAGAGGGCAAAAACACTATCTGTCCTGTCAAAATACAGAAACAGAAACTTTTTAAATCTTTACTGTTGAGAGTATTACAAATGTCCCCTTTTCCCCCCATTTCCCACCTCCATCTAGTTCCCATGCCACCCAGTCCGTCACCACCATTGAACAATTACGTACCTGAGCTTCTGGTTGTATTGTTTGACCTTTTCCAATGAGGCTGCATTTATTTGGGCTTGAAATTCTTCCACTGAAACATTGTCTCTATAATAATATCCTTCCATGCTCTCCAGAGCTGTGGAAACAAGTAAATGTACTTTTCACATGATTTATAACTCAGTTTCTCCACATTTAATCTTATTATTAGTAAACTAGAGGCCCAGTGCACGAATTTGTGCACAAGTGGGGTCCCCTGGCCTGCCCCGATCAGGGCCGATGGGGGCCGGCTGGCTGGGGGGAGGGGTCACGGGAGGTTGGCCAGCCGCAGTGCATGACATAGCGACCGGTCGTTTCGATTATTCTGGTCATTCTGGTCACTTGGCCTTTATATACATAGATGGATTAAATATCACCAAATATAACCATATATGCAAGAAACTATCTTTCCTTAGAGCAAGAATGAATAAAAATCATTCTTTTCCTCTCATAATAAATAGCAAACATTTGATGACTCTCTGTTAAGCAGGGAAAGGAATTTCTAATTTAAACTGTTTTCTGTTCTTAAAACATTTTGTATATGTTCTTTGTGAAGCTAAACCCAAACTCATATATGTTATTAATATATAAACACAAAGGTAAATACACACATACATATGTATGAGAGGCAGAAATGTATATTAACATATGTGAGTAAAAAATTGAAATTGTCATCTCCATGTATATTCACATTCTTATAGCTGCAATTAAATTATGAAATGTTAGTGTAATAAATAAGACATTTAAAGTTAAATCTTAGAATACCGACTCTCCCCAAAATTTAGTTAAAAATAAAAAAGGATAAACAAACATGTGTGTGTGTGTGTGTGTGTGTGTATATATATATATATATATATATATATATATATATATATAATGTAAAACTCCCATTGATTTTAAAAGTCTTTTGATTAATATAAATTTCCTTCTTAACTAACATTTTTGGTTAAGTGGTTCTTTTCCCCTTACACTTTATGCAATGATATTTTTAACCTTTTAATGAGGAAATGAATCACATGGAATTGCCCAGAAGTATAAGATTTCTTATAGAGAGATTGCCAGCAACAGGAATGGCAAAGGAATTAATCTTGTCCAGTGTAAATTATTTCCCCGTGAAATTATTGCCACTAAAGAGCCTCACTTGTCAGCAGACTATTTCACAACTGAATAAAAATTAATCTTTCAAAACTTCTAAATGCAATCATTTCTAAACTAAATAATAAGGTTTCCTTGAATTAACAGAGACTTACCATTTTGGGAGGCAAAATAAGAAAGTCACTGCTAATTTCAGCTGTGCTATATTTTTAAACTAGTCAGCTTGGAGCATTGAAGAAACAACAAAACTTTGAGTACTGCTGCATTTGAAATTTTAAAAATGGAATTACTGGCCTATAATCAAGAAAAGCATTTATGCAAAATTAGACAGAAAGACTACTACAGTTAGTTCAGTACAGGAAATAAAATGTGGAGCTTGTTTCAATGATTGTTTATTTGTTTATTCCTTAAAACTCTGCATTAATTAGAATATTTGCACTAGTTCAGCAAGCTTCTGGTCCTGAATACACACAAGACATACAAAGAAGTCTTCCTGAAAAATCAATCTTCAAATATTCCAGGAGTAATCAATCTATTAATGGTCATACTTCGATGTAGATTCCTCTTACTAGTTGTAAAGCTAATAATGAAAGCCCTGGCGTTGGAGTTAAACCACAACTTGCGTTCCATAGTAGCTGTGTGACCTTAGTCATGTTAATTAATATCTGAGAGCCTCAGGTTCCTCATTTGTGAAATAGAAGATTACCTACTAATTATGGTTCTGGAATTAAGGTAAATAATAGTATTAAGAGAGCCTATGACTACTCTTATCATTCACTGCACGTGTTTTATGTACTAGGCAACATGCCCAATGCTCTATGGGCATGATCCAATTTCCAGGGCATATAGATTATGCATGAGTGTGCTTAGCCAAACAGGAAGTTTGCGATTCAAGACCAAAGAGACTGGAAAAACATTAGGAAGGAGTAAGAGGGGAACAGGGGCTGGGGGATGGAAGGGAAAGAAGAAAACACCTGGGATCTAATTTTTATAAAAGTCTGGATGGCTTGACTTTAACCAGAATGTCCAGTCCTGCTCTAAAGGTTTGTTATACTTTAGAAACAAATGGACATTTTCATCACTCTTCTCGACAATATTTCCAAATTAACAACAGTTAAAATTCACAACTATGTGAAAAAAAATTTTTAAGAGAAGAGAGTCTAATAATTTCACCAGAGTTTCACAAAATTTTATGGTACCTGCATGGTGTTGTGGGGAAATGAATAAAAAAGATGAGTTCTATATTTAAAAAGTAAACTTTGTATGGAAACACATTCCCCCTTTTAGGTTTGTGGCTTGGTATTTATTGTTTAAAAAAAAAAGAAAATGGAATGACTTTTTGCCAAATTCAATTTCTATTCTCAGAAAAGTAGGTTAATGTACATTAACGTCCATACTTTAGAATTTGACCTTAATATTTTAAGGTCCTTAGTATTTTACCTTAATTCTCATCCTGTGGACATCTTGATTTCAGATTGCTAGCCTCAAGAACTCTGATAGAATACATTTCTGTTGTAAGCCACCTAGTTTGTGGCCATTTGTGTGGCAGTCTTGGAAATGAATACAAATTCAGTTCCAATGCCTCACTTAGGGAATGTGTTCGTTCCGTCCCTGAAACTCTGGCTCCCTGGGTTTAAGGATTCTGATCCTCAAAGGGGCACACATTCCCTAGGAAACAAAGCAGGGGCTCCACGAAACTGTAAGCTGTGGTTGCCACCTGGGCACTGGAGATTCCTTGTGCCAAGGCATCAGCAGCCAAGAAGAGCAAATACCATCTTGGCAAGACTAATAGACCCTGATCATCATAAGGGAGTAGTTATGAGGCATAATATGAATTGCATCCTGGTAATCCACTCAGGTCCCTCTTGGTACTCCCTTGCCCACTTCTGACCCTCCGGGATGAAGGTCCTGGTCCTGCATGCCACAGAGAGCAGCAGAGGTTCAAGCTGAGAACAAGGCTAATCTATAATGGGTAGCAGAAGAGGAAAAATGACAATTGATTGCAGCCCAAGACCAGCTGTAGCAATAGGGCTACAGCTTGTCCCATTAACATGTTTCTTCTCAATTATCCTTCCAGGAAGGGAGGCCCATCAGTCATGAGGGACACACTCCTGATTCTTAAAAAATGAATGGATCTGAGGGTGCGAGATGTGGACTATGGCAGATGCTCTGAGAGTCACCCACTCAGATCCCCCTTCAAAAATGTTGCCCAGCTGCTAGAATAACCAGAAAAACATCCTCAGCTGTCAGCTCTCTGGAAATTTGTCCCACACAATTGCATCTCCTTTGGAGGCAGCCTGGATCCTAATGGCCTAACAACGCAGAAGCAAAAAGCCCAGCTCCCTCCCCACAACTGCCCAGAATCTAGAGGGTCAAACATTTGTGAAATGGATTATTCTAAAAACTGGATAATTGCACAGTGTTTCATATCCCACATAGTCCTGTGCCTTCTCACTCCCAGTGGACAATTAGAATCACCTGGAAGGCTAAAATATACCGGCATTTGGGCCTCACCTCCCAGAGATTCTGATGTATTGGTTTAGTTTGGGACCAAGCCTGGGTATTTTCTAAGACCTTCCCAAGGGGACAAATATGCAGCCAGTACTGGGAACCACTGAGAGACAGCATGAAAACAGGCCAGTGGGATGAAGTGAAAGTCAGCGAGGAGGAAGTGACCCTCAATACTCTCCTTTATTCCCATTTTTTACTTCCTTTATCTCACTCAGGGCTGGGGGATCCCAACAGGATTAATCCCCTGACTTATAGGATGTGTTTACAGAAGATTGTTTTAGCGTGATCTTCACCTTCTGGCATTGTGTTATGCTTTGTGCTGAGTTTCCGGAGTGTGTCTGTGTCCCTTGCCTTGGAAATCTGTGCCACTCGTTTTGTCTGCCTATAATTCTGTTCTGCAGCTCTGATCTTTAGTGATGCATGTTCTCTAATGTGTTCCCCACTGGCCTCCACCCTGGAATTCCTGATCTAATTGTTGGTCCCATCTCTACAGCGTGCCCCCTCCACGAGTGTGCCCTCCTCTGCCCAAACCCATTCTAGTAAGAAAATTGGGAGAAGGCAGCTCATTCACTTCCTGTTCAAGTATACGGTACTATTGACAACTTTCTGAGGGAGGATTTTAATAAATTTCCCAGGAAGTTTTCAAATTCATCTAATATTTCTATTTTTTTATTTGCTAGCAAAGACTCATGTATGCATGTCCACACAGAACCCAAACTCTCCAAATAAATGTTTATCCCAGAATAGATTCCATTTGGAATCTCTTCCATTTATCAACACTTTCAATTACCAGATGGTAGTCTCCACTCAAACCAGGGCTATATTTAATGTGCTTCCCTCAATCTGATGAATACTGAGAGCTACTAATGGTTCCTCATGGAAGTTTTATGAATGCAGAGGAACTCCTGCAAGCCCTTTCTATAGGCAATTTTATCAAAGACAGAATCTCAATGAGACAAACTGTTTCCTAGTCTTCTTTACCTATCTGTGACCTTAACTGCACAAGTATTTCCAATGATGTTTATTCAATTCATTTTTCATATTTTACTGCTGTGTAACTACTAAAACTAACATTTGCTGTAGTTTCTTTTTAAATTACATTTTTAAAATATATTTTTATTAATTTCAGAGAGGAGAGGAGAGGGAGAGATATATATCCTATCTAATAATAGACAAACATGGTAATTGACCGTACCTTCGCTACACCTCCCATTGGCTAATCAGCATGATATGCAAATTAACCACCAACAAAGATGGTGGCTAATTTGCATACTGCAGGCAGGGCGGGTCAGCGCCATCCCGCCTGCCCCGCCGCCATCCGGGCCTGCTATTTGCCACCCGGGGCGGTGGGGCGGGACAGCGCCATCCCACCTGCCCTGCCGCCATCCGGACCTGCTATCTGCGACCCGGGGCAGCGGGCGTCCCATGTGCGACCTGACCCGGGGTGGCCGGGCGGGACAGCATGGCTCCTCTGTCACCCCAGCTTCCTCATCACAGTTCCCTTGGGGGCCTAAGCCTTTAGTCGGACAGAAGGACGTCTGACTGCAAGCTTAGGCCTGATCCCCGGGGAGTGGGCCTAAGTCGACAGGTGGACATCCCCCAAGAGGTCCTGGACTGCAAATGGGCGCAGGCTGGGCTGGGGGACCCCCACCCTGAGTGCACAAATTTTTGTTCACCGGGCCTCTAGTATATATATAAAAGGCTAATATGTTAAGTGTCCTACCATCCTGACCCGTTCAACTATGCCACGCACTGACCACCAGGGGGCAGACGCTCAATGCAAGAGCTGCCATGACACACACTGGCCATTTACAGAGAAATGTCACTGCGGACCTGGCATCCACAAAGCAACACTCGGCTTGCCCCAAGTGGGACACAGTTCTGCCACCACCCTGGAGTGACAGCCCACCAAATCGCAGCTGATGCTGCCGAGACCCCATGGCGCAAAATGCAGCCCACAGCCCAGTCCAGCCTGGAAACAGTCATTGTGGACACCGGTAATGACGTCACGTAGCAATGCCCAGCTTCCGCTCCCTAGCAACTAGCCTCCTTGCAGTTTCTTCAGCCCAGGAACACGACTTGCTTTATAGCCAGGTGGAAACATTTTACACTTGAACCAAATGTCTGTAAAGCTTTTTCCCATGCCTCGTCTCATTTGATCCTCACAGAAGTCCTGGAGTAGGTAGATAAGAGACTCGGCAGAATCCTATTTTCTTTTCATTAGCCGGAAAACGAAGATTTAGAAAGTTTAGAAACTTGACCTGACTGAAAAAAAGAAAGAAATGGTGGACCTTGAAAAACTTCAGGTTTTCTCCCTGCACAGAATATAGTCAAACACTGCTGCAGTTAAATATTTTACCCTTTGTTCTCCCTGTATAATCTACAATAATAATCTACTTCATGTTGATATTTACTGCTGTGTTGTTGACAATTACCTGAAAGCGAAGTTGGGGTGCTTCACTGGGCTGAAAAAAGTTTAGCTACATCTGAAATCAGGTCTAATTAAGCACGTTTATTCTATATATACTAGAGGCCCAGTGCATGGATTTGTGCACCGGTGGGATCCCTCGGCCTGGCCTGTGGGGATTGGGCCAAAACCGGCTCTCCGACATCCCCCCAAGAGGTCCCAGATTGTGAGAGGGTGCAGGCCAGGCTGAGAGACCTCATCAGTGCACGATCGGGGCCGGGGAGGGACTGAGGAGGACTCCATGACGTAACCAGCCCATCTCACCCAGTCCCGATTGGCCGGACCCCAGAAGCACGCTAACCTATCGGTTGGAGTGTCTGCCCCATGGTGGTCAGTGCATGTGTGTCAGAGCAACTGGTCGAACGGTCGAACAGTCGGATACTTAGCATATTAGGCTTTTATTATATAGGATAAAAGGCTAAGTTGACTCATCTCAGCAGAATCCTATTTTCTATCCCAGAATAGATACCATTTGGAATCTCTTCCAAATGGAAGAGATATATGTAACACTCTCACTGGTGCCAATCGCACGTGTGTGTTTTGAACTGTCATTGTTGATCGTGAATTTGGCCCACTTCTATTATAGAGAAAGGGCAAATAGTGATAGTAGAATATTTCTTTTAATTAATTTCCTTTCTATGTGCCCGAATCTGTGCAGTGGGCCACTAATTAATAATGAGACAATCATTGACCAGCTGCCTCCTGCATGCCCCACAGTGGGGATCGAGACGGCAATACAGGCACATGCCCTGACTAGAAAGTGAACTGTGACCTCTTGGTTCATAGGTTGACGCTCAACCACTGAGCACACCAGCTGGGCTAAATTACATTTTAAAAGTGATATTGTACTTCCTAAAATAATATATATTTAGGCATTCTTTTAAAATTTGTTTTAGCCACAATTATATAATAAAGGTTACTTGCAAAGTAGTCTTTCTCCTATGTACACTTGCTGCTGGGTATGAATATTCAGCTATTTATGGCTGATATGTCACACATGTAATAATTTTTTTAGAAAAGATGCTTAATGCCATCTGTCATCTCTGTAATGATTTCAAAGACAGAGTTTTTAAAAAGAGACAAAGGAAAAGAAGGGAAGAGGCTGTAACAACTGTAAGCTCTGGTTAAACTCTATAAAAGTTAACATTCTAGACCAGCATCCTTCCCTGTCTTCTAAATCAATGTCTCTATAATGGCTTTTAACATATTTTAGGCTGAACTTAATTCTCCTAACATAGCTCCAAAGGTCTATTTTTGCTCAGAGTATTTTTTTCCCCTTTTTATTCCTTTTCATTATAGAATCTTGTATTACCTTTAAGATTACCTTTAAGGACCCTAATATAGTTGAAGGAAGGAAGGAAGGAAGGAAGGAAGGAAGGAAGGAAGGAAGGAAGGAAGGAAGGAAGGTTGGTTGAGAGAAAGAGAGATTGAGAGAAAGTGAGAGAGGGAGAAAGAGAAGGAGGAAAGGAGGGAGGGAGGGACAGAGGGAGGGAGGGAGAGCAGGGGTGGAGGAGAAGGACAGGGAGAGGGAGAGGGAGGGAGGAAATACCTTATAATAACTCCTAAGATCCTCTCATCACTGGAATTTTCCTTTGCTAAAATGTATTCTTGCCAAGAATCTGTTCTTGGTGGGTCATTGTTTTTAGAATTAAAATAATATGCATGTGGTACAAGCAGAAATTTCACTTGGTATTGAATTTAGGTTTCATATGCCATCAGCTCTTCAGTTACAATGGTTAATTTTATTCCTCTTCTCATTTTTTTTATAAGAATATAAAATTTCCCAGCAAAACCAATGCAGGTCTTGAAAACTCAAAAGAAGAAAAAAATGAAATGTTCTATCATACCACTCAGAAAAAAATGGATATATAATCTTGTGACCACAGCATGAATTTCAAAAAAAAAAAAAAAAAAAAAGACTTAGGCCCCAGCTGGTTTTACTCAGTGGATAGAGCGTCGGCCTGCAGGCTGAAGGATCCTGGGTTCGATTCCAGTCAAGGGCACATGTCCGGGTTGCAGGCTCATTCCCCAGTAGGGGGCATGCAAGAGGCAGCCAATTAATGATTCTCTCTCATCACTGATGTTTTTATCTCTCTCTCCCTCTCCCTTCCTCTCTGAAATCAATAAAAACATATTTTTTTTAAAAAGACATAGACTAGAGGAAACTACACAATAATCTGGACTTCTGATCTTTTCTAGGCTGCATTTATAACTCCAAAAATAATTTTTAAAAAAAAAGATGTGGGACCTTCCTTTGGAAACCCGTTCACTGCAAGAATTTTCTCACTCGTGTTAATCTTAATTTCTTCTACTGCATTGCTACTCACTGCTCATTTCCAAAAGGAATTTTTTTAATTTACAAATGGAATACATATTCATTGACATAATGCAGAAAAACTCAAAGAATAAAATATCATCATTAATCATCCAATTATTTTAAAAGCATTTTAAATAATATAAGTATATAAATACATGTATGACATAATTGAGATTATAATATAAATTTTTTTTCATAATCTGAATGTGTATGTGAACCTTTTTCTATATCATAAAATATTGTAAATAATACAACTTTAATGGCTCTACCATCATTTAAGCCAAATTAAATTATCTTTATTTATTTCAACCAGTTGTGTCTTGTTACTCTATTATAAATAATGCTGCAATCTTATTTTATAAATATTTAAACCATATGTGATTATTTTCTTAATAAACATTCCCAGAAGTAAATATATTAGCTAGGCATTATGCATGAATTTTTAAATTAATGGAAAAACCATGATGATGATTACAATTAAATTTATTTTTAAAAATTAATCAAGACAGAGTAATTTAGGTACATGAAGTAAAAAAAAAAAAGGAAGCCGTTTACCTTGTGCAAAAAGAACAGGATGAATTTTGAACCCTCCTCCATTTTTCAACCGTTGAGGCAGTTGTTCAAAATGATAACTATCAAGGTAGAAGTAAACTTTCAGAGCTTGCCGGCTTCCTTCCACTTGATATGTAAGAGGAACATCTAAAATGACATTTAATGTTACATTATTTCCTAAAATCAGATATACTGCATAGCATAATTTGTTAACCTTTAAAAAGAATCCTGAAAATTACTAGAAACTAAATTATCTTAAAGTACTCATGTTTATTAAGTTCAGGTTTGGGCATCCTTACAGTGTCATTCAGGGAAAGACTATAAATCAGGTTCTCATTAACTAAATAACATTTATTACTGTACTGTATACAAAATCCTGTAAGAGGAAACTTCATCAAACTTTGATACATCAGATGTCTCACTTAACTAAATGAGAAGTTAAGCTACACATGGTTTGGAATCACAATCTCCCAGGGCCACTGCCTCATTCATATTTTAGTCAAATGGGTCCATGGGGT
Organism: Myotis lucifugus; assembly: GCF_000147115.1. Lineage (NCBI taxonomy): Eukaryota > Metazoa > Chordata > Mammalia > Chiroptera > Vespertilionidae > Myotis > Myotis lucifugus. The sequence continues at coordinate 1,049,256 of NW_005871125.1, forward strand.
ACACTTCTTAAGTAGTGTGCAAGGAATTGAGTACCTACCAACCATTATCAAAGTCAGCTCCAGATCAAAACTGGATTATTTCTGTTGGTGTCCAACAGTCATTAGAAATTATCTTTTTTCAAATATCCTAAATTTATTTACTCAAAAAAACAAAAACCCAAAACACCAAGAGAAAATGCTGCAGGAGTATTTCACAGTGCTGTCATAAATCCTCTTCATTTTATGATACTGCATCATGGCAAATAATATCCAGATGATTTTTTTAAAAAAGGAATGTAAAAACTTTCTTAAAAGCACTGTATTAACATCTACAAATCTCTTTTATGCATATACTAATAAAGTTCATTTTATTTTTGTTTCTTTTTTAAAAGGGAGATGAAGGATTTTGGTTTAGGAAAAATAATAAATAAACAGTTAAAGAGCTGGAAATAATTGCATTTTAATGATTGGAACAATTTTTTATTTTTCCTGATTCTAAAATAAAGAGGAAAAGATGCTTGGACACCAAAGAAAATACAAATTTCTATATTTTAAATATCGGTATCTTCTTGCTCCCCATTTCATACAATGTTATTCATATATATATATATATTTTTTTTAATTTTGTTAAGTCCTATCCCTTTGCTCTTTGGCAACAATGTAGCCAATTGCTGCATAAGCAAATGAATAATGTATTTGGAAAGAAAATAATGCAGCAGTTGAGTTCCATATTATAGGACTAACAAAGACCAAATAAAGATGCTTTACCAGAAATTAAGAAACTGAAAATAAAAATAATCAAACATACTGAATTTAAAGTGAAGTAAAAAACGAAGAGTACTACCTGAAAGAATGGAAACCCACTGCTCTAAGTATTTGGTGCACCTGAAAACTGCTGCCTTTTATTTGTGGAAATTTATCAACTATGAAAAGCAAACTTGATGATTAGGACTAAGCAATGATTAAAACCTTCAGAAACGTTATTGTATAAGGAAAGGTCTCTGATTCCATCCTACAGAGAGGTTCACCCTTGAGAGAAGTTTCAGTGGTGGGATCCCTCCCTGTAAACATGGCCCCATCACGGGATGGGCCAGTGAGTTTGAAAATAAGCTTTTGACTCAGAAGTTGTTAGTTGCCTTCGCTTGAATTGCTCTTCCTTTTCCTTCTGCAGGGCTGGGTCCTTCATGCCCGTCAGATTTCAGCTTAAAAGCCTCTTCTGTTGAGAGCCCTTCCCTGGTGACTCCTAAAAGGGCCACCTCACCCTTGTTCTTCATGCCTTACTTATCTCCTGCACAGGATTTACCATGTCCCTAACTGGCTTAGTTGTTGATTCCTTTCTTGCTGTCTCCCATTAGGCTGTGAGCGCCATGAAAACAGGGACAGTCCGGTGTCTGTCTTATTCACCGTGGCATCCACAGCTCCAGGCGCATATAGATAGAGTAGAGGTTCAAAAATACTCATTCCCCTAATAGTTACCATAAAATTAAAAAGGGGAAGATCTGCTGTCATTATATTATTCTCCAAAACCATAAAGATTTCCCACAAAATTTAATTATGTACAACATAATCATTTAGCTCCTTTATTCCTCCACCGATCTATAATAATAGAAGCGTAATATGCTAAGTAGACTGGACAGCCGAAAGACATTCCGGACGACCTTCCTGATGAAACCATGGCTGCGAGGGCCAACCCCCTTGCACGATTTTCGTGCATCGGGCCTCTAGTTACATAATATGAGATGAGAATTATCTTGTATTTTCCCTATACTGAAGTGGGTCAAATTGCCATGTATCCCTCATTGATCTCTAAGCTTTATGCCAACAGGGACTTTGTTTTATTAAGTCACCATTATATCCTTAAAAATTAGTTTAGTACTGAATACATTGTATATACTTAATAATTATTTCTTCCAAGAAAATGAACTGTTTTCAATCCAGACATTTGAATTCTACTTGCTTGGCATGTCATATTTCTTCAGAATCTCACCATTATTAACTAAAAAAATTAGACTATAAATAATGCTAAATATACCTTTTTAAAAAAATGCAAAGTAATAAAGCAAGGAGGAGGGATTAGAATATTTACTGAATATTACCACTAGCCTTATATAATGCTGGAGACTCTCAAATACATTACTTTATTTAAAACTCAAAATCCTGAGAGTGGGGAAAGCTAATATTCTTGTGCAGATGAGAACAGAGCCAGGATCTGAACTAAGGTTTCTGGGCTTCAAGGTCGATGTTCCCTATTTATTCTCTTTATATATTCATGCTTCCACCCTCTGGACTCAGTCCTTCTCACATAGACATGCAGCCAACTAGTTCTCATTACAGTGACACATATTAATTAGTCAATCTGATGCCTCTGCTCCTATGCTTATAGAAATTAAATCACATGCAATTAATGATAAAGCTCTGGTTTTCGTACACCACATAAATAGGATGTGATGACCCTCAGGTACTGAATCATACTCTTTCTTGAAATTAGCTTAGAATAACTAGATTCCTATCATCACTATTTTTAATTTATTTGGAATACCTAGTAATGTAGCATGGGAACTGACCTTTCACTAGGTGAGGTTATGCTTCAGGGAAAGACATAAAAATATATTGCCAAATGTATCGCACAGTTTTTGTGTTTGTCGCAGATTCGTCTACATTTATATACAAAAGTTAGTTAATTGGTCTTAATTATCTTTAACAGTATATTTTCAACAGGCCAAAGTTAAATCATAGTGCATATGCAATAAGTAGATATTTATCAAGCTGATGGTATCAGTTCCTCTGCTGCTTGTTCAACAGACCACTCAACCAGGAATGTCATATTTAAACCACGGAAAACAGTATCCCTGAAATTTATAGTTCCTCAGGCAAAATTTAGAAGAAAGAAAACATTAGGTTATATTGTGAAAATAGAGTTTCTCTACCTTCAGCAAAGCTGTGCCTACATTACTCAGGCAGATGAAAATACATTTTATTTTATACATGCCCATAGAAGACCATACAATTTGTTCAAATAATATTATCCTTATCAAATAATCCCCTTTATCAGACAAATTCTCCCTAGAATATAACCTATATTCTTAACATTGTAATTCATGTTTTTGTTCTCTGGCATTTATCAGTGAAGGTGAAAATTTAATAAAATTTTGTCCTCTTATCTTCATAATTTCATACATACAGAACCAAGGACTTTTACCATCTCCACAGCTACTATCAAGGTCAAGTCACCATCATCTTTCACCTGGGTCACTGCAATGGCTTCCAAACTGCTTTTTCTGCTTCTGCCCTGGCTGCCAGTAATGATTTATTCAACACAGCAGTCTGAGGCAGCCTTAATAAGTAAGGCAGATCATGTCCTTCCTCTGCTCAATGGCTTCATTAGAAAGGCAAAGTTCTTCCAATGGTCTGGCCTCTGCTTCCTTCTTATCTCCTACTCTTTCCCCCTCAGTCACTCCATGCCAGCCATATAGGCCTCCCTACAATCCCGAGAGCATGCCACACTGTTCCAATGAGTCTGGAACACGCCCTCCCAAACACCTGTATGACTCGCACACTTAACGCATTCAGGTCTCTGCTCTCCTCCTTAGTAAGGCTTCCCTCCCCAGCTTGTTAAACATTCACACCCTTTCATCTGCCCCTTCATTTTCATCCTCTGTTCTCTTCTATTTCCCTTATATGTTCATATTATTATCTTCTAATTTATTATCAAATTACCTCATTTTGTCTTGCTTATTGTTTCTATCTCTCCACTTGAATATCAGCTCTGTGAGGCCTATCTGTCTAGATCTCTACCGTATCCAGCATCTAGAATAGTACTTGGTGATAGTAGATGTTTCAGAAATTTTTGACGAATGAATAAATGATTATCATTCTTAAATCAGATCACAGATTAAATGGCTATTTATTGAGTCCCTATTTATTGTACTAGACATCAGAAATGTGAACATAAGTAAGAACCTTCCCCAGCCCTGGAAAAGTTAACATAGTACATAAGATCCTCACACTTATGAAAAAAAGAGAGAACAGAAAAATAATAAAACTGCTATAGATTTCTTGGACTCAGAGATAAATTTTAAACCTATTTATGACAATGTTGAAATAGTAGGTAAATGAGAAATTGCAGAAACTAAAAGATATAGAGATTAAACCCTAGGTATTGCTATTTCTCTAAATATAAACTTCTAAATTACTCCCTTTGTTGGGTATACTGACATCAAATTGCTAAATCAAAGGAATATTTTTCAAATCCTCAATTCATTAAGTAACTTCTTGGCTACATTAGATACAACGATGTTCTGTTGAAGTTCTCTCCTTCAATCATCACACTAAGTTTGTTCTTCTTTCAACTTTTATAATAATAACGCCCTTCTGCCCATGGCAATGCATATACTTAATTGATATTTGTTGATTCATTTCCTTGGGGAAAAATAACAACATTGCCTTTTCTGTTTCAGGCACTCTTTTTGGTGCTGGAGATATGAACAAGACAGGAAAGGGTTTTGCCATCCTGGATATTGTAGAGCAAGCATGTCAAACTCACGGCCCGCGGGCTGCATGCCTGGTTTATTTGGCCTGTGTTAGCCTTTGAGTTTGACATGCTTGTTGTAGAGGATAAATAAATGAATCAAGATAATTATTGTGATTATATTTATACACATTAAAATTCTTGACATTCAGAATGAAATGATTTTTTATTTTCATTTTTAAGCAAGCAAAAAGTATAGAATGTGTGTCTATTTCAAAATTAAATTATAACTTTTTTCAATTATTGTCAGATCAAATAACTATAATGTCTTTCTCAACTGGTTTAGATCTAAATGTTATACAAACTGAGCATAACATAAAGTTTTGGAAGCTACAGAAATATTAGGGCAGTCCTTTTATTTAAAAAAATCTTTATATAAAAAAGCAGTAGAAAGAACAAATATTCTATGACCCTACTTATAAGAGGTACCAGGGACTGGAAGAGGGGGGAATGGAGACTTATTGCTTAATGAGTATGAAGTCTCTATTTGGGAGAATAAAAAATTCTGGAGTTGGATGCTGGAAATAGTTGCACAATAGTGTGAATTTATTTAATGCCACTGAATTCTACACTGAAAATTATTTAAGTGTTAAATTTTACGGTATGTATGTTTTACCAAAATAACAAAAATAAAAAAGGGAAGAAAATTTTGACTAGCACAAAATTTGATGCACACATTTAAAACATTTTGAAGGTCAAACTAAAGGTACAAATGAAAGTTTAGAATTACTTGTAGGTTTATGTTATATATACTTTTTATGCCTCCCAATTTGCTATTATTATTTTCTCTAAATATGATATTTTATGTAAAATAAACTTCAGTCCAGCCAGCGTGTCTCAGTGGTTGAGTGTTGACCTATGAACCAGGAGGTCACAGTTTGATTCCTGGTCGGGGCATATGCCCTGGTTGGGGCTCGATCCCTGGTGTGGTGCATGCTGGAGGCAGCTGATCATTGATTCTCTCTCATCATTGATGTTTCTATCTCTCTCTCCCTCTCATTCTTCTCTGAAATCAGTAAAAATATATTTTAAAAAATAATAAAATAAACTTCATTTAAAATATATTTATATCAAAGTATTACCATATGTGTTTGTTTGATGACAAAGAAATTCTATAAAACACTTAACTACGTACTTGCAACCAGTGGTTCCTCTTCTGATGGTTTAAAGTAAAAAGAAACCTTTTCCAAATCAAATAGTGCAACCAGTGTATCTTCTAGCATGGCCTGTTCATCTGTCTAGAAAGAGAGGGAAAACAAACAATACATGATATAATAGGATTGTGTATAACATAACATGACATAACATAGCTTAGCACAGCATAACATAATATTACATAACATCCCCAGGCCTAAACTAGCTTCACTTGTGTTTTATTCACATTCAAACCAAATTATCAACATTTAACTAAAAGTTTGCTGTTTAAATTAAAAAATCTCTCAAAGTTACACATTTCTTTATAGTTTTATATTTTTACTTTTCCCAATTGTTTAAATGGTTCCACACAGCTCTTCATTCTATTTTGTAACTAGAGCCTAATCATATTTATTTTTACTACTTACAAATAAATCTTTACAAAAAAGCATACCATTTGCCTCTAAATTTGTATAATCTTATTAATTTAACAGCTGAAAGGCGAAAATGTTGTTGTATTAAAAAGCCACAACACATAATGGTCACCCTATTTTACAATAAGATAACTATGCATTATTCATTTTGCAATTTATTAAAACTCTGATAAAAGAAATTTGCATGTGTGCAACGGTTTTTTGAAGGGCTTGGGGATAAGAATCATTTTCATCTCACTTGCCTTTTGGTGCTCTAACCTAGAATCTTGTGACCATGAGATCCCACTGTTTTAATCATTTCTTACATCCTTAAAGCATATTATTTTCCAGCGGAGGCAGGTAAGGCCAGACGTGATAACAAGCTCAGTGCATGTCTCAGTGAGATCATCTTCCTAGTGCTAGGTTCTGGCCTTCCTGTGGGCAATTCAGTGCACTATCTAGTCCTTTACAAATTTCCTTATGAAAGAATAATGAGCCTTACCGTATATCGCTTATCTTTTAAAGGTGACATTGTTTCCTTAAGAGTGTCAATGATACTTTTAAACAATAATGTTAACATGCTTTACACACATTTTTTAAAAGTTGCTTTAAGTTTATAGCCATATTTTGGGGGCAGCATTAGTAGAAACTGCAGGAGACGGTAAAGAATTTCCATTGTGTGAAAAAAGAATCACTGAGTGGAAACAAAGAGGTTAAGAGAACTGCCACCTCTGCACGTTGGTGTGGTACTTAATATAGTGTATGGTAGACAGTAAGTGCTGGATAAATGTTTATTGAACTGTTCATTTTTTAGAAGTCGTTTGAAGCAGCAGAAATATGCCATGAACGGAAATGGAAGGACCGGACTAAAGAATCAGCGTTTTTCCAGTTGAGAGGGAAACATGCAGAAAGAAACGTCCCAAAGAGGCTGGCCTCTGATTGCTAAGGTGCACGCCACAATGCTCCTGCTGATGCGATTGGAGCCATAGCCAAGTGACCAAGACTGTGCTCAGAGCTCAGGCACACAGACCTCAGAGCCTGCAGCTCCCAGAGAGCCCTTCACAGTCCCGGGGGTGTTTCTGCTCTTGCTTCAGAGGCAGAAAGACGGGGTGTGTGTGTTTTTCTTGTTACCTTTGGATTTTTAATCAATTCTGTAATAAACATAAGTGTTTTGCAAGAACAATTTAACGAAAATACAGCTTTCTTGAGATATAATTCACGTACTATAAAATTCACCCCTGTAAAGTGTACAGCTCGGGGGTTTTAGTATATTCACAGAGCCGTATTACTATCACCACCATCTAAATTAGAATATTTCCACCACCCCAAAAAGAAACTCAGTACCCATAAGCATTCCATTTCCACATCCCATCCCCCAGTCCTTAGCCCCAGGTAACCACTAGCCTGCTTTCAGTCTCTAAAATTTTTCTGTTTCCCACATTATATAATAATGGAATCACAGAATATGTGGTCTTTTGTAACTGGCTTATTTCATGTTGCAAAACGTTTTCAACATTCATCCATGTTACAGCGTGTATTGATATTTCATTCATTTTTATTGCTGAATAATGTTCTACTGTATAGATATACCACAACTTGTTTATCCACTCATTAGTTCATGGAAATTTGGGTTGTTTCCACTTTTTAGCTATTATGAATAATCTCACCATCCACCTCGCATGTGACATAGTATCTCACTGTACTTTTGAGTTGCGTTTCCCCAATGGCTAATGATGTTGATTATCTATTTTATGTTTTTTGGCAATTTTATATATTCTTTGGAGAAACAACCATTCAAAACCTTTGCCCACTTTTTGAGTTGTCTTTTTATTGCTTAGTTTTAAGAATTCATTACATAACCTGGATATGTCACTTATCTGGTATATGGATTATGAATAAATAAAATTTCAAATAAAATTCAGGTTAAAGCTAAAGTACCAGCACTTGACTAGACAATGGCAGGGTTAAAACAAGAACAGAACAGAAATAAAGACTCATTCATTCATTTATTCATTCGTTTGACACTTAATGTCTACCATGTGTTGGAAAGTAGGCTTCCTATCTTATGTAATTTCTGTTTCATAGGCAATGATTAATATTTATTTTTTAAACACACTTTCAAAAGTGCCTTATTTAAGTATTTCATTAATTAAATCTTGTATTTGGTTGTAATAGCAACCAAATAAAAAATTGATCACCCATATGGAGTGCAGCAGAGTCTTTGCAGAAGAATCTAATTGTTTCTCTGAAGTACACTGAGGTGGACTCACTGACTTAACCTTCCAGAACCTTTTATGACCGTGCAGTACAGCGATGACCTCCCTATCCTCAATGTCATTGAAGAAAAGCTTTATTTTGATGTATAAACTCATATGCTTTTGTTCAAAATCTTAACCATGTTACTTGGTAGCTACATTATCTCATGTTCAAAATTACTATTCCATTTAACTAGCCCCTTAAGTTTATATTTAAAAGCAAATATATTTGCCTTCAAACATCATGACAACTATCAGAACCACAGAAAGTATGGGTGAGAAAAACTCTAAGTTCACCACAGTGTTATTTATCACATATTTCAAGAGGCTTTCTTCGTATTCACTATGGAAAACTAATGCATAAACATGGAATATCCTACAGTAATTAGAGCAATGTTCTTAGATTTAACAGGACAAACATGATTACGAAGGAAGGAAATAGAATCACTTAACACATGCAAATTAAAACAGATTGTCAGACCATATGACAGGCAAGTTGTCAGAGCTCTCTATCAAGAATGCTCCATGCCCTAACCGGTTTGGCTCAGTGGATAGAGCGTCAGCCCTGCGGACTCAAGGGTCCCAGGTTCGATTCCGGTCAAGGGCATGTACCTTGGTTGCAGGCACATCCCTAGTAGGGAGTGTGCAGGAGGCAGCTGATCGATGTTTCTCTCACATCGATGTTTCTAACTCTCTATCCCTCTCCCTTCCTCTCTGTAAAAAATCAATAAAATATAACTTTTTTTTTAAAAAAAGAATGCTCCAGAATATCAGCTCAGTGGGAGGTTGGGTTCCATGCATGGCAGGACCCCTTTCCTGCACTGGAAATAAGGAACCATAGCAGAGAAACCCTGGTTCCTCTGAAGACCCTTTTCAGCCAGTGCTTAGGGATGCAGGTGTTAATAACAGATCAAGGCTTTCTCAGCTTTTAGCAACCACTGAGAACAGGTCAAAATCAGGAAAGAAAGGACTCCTTCTACATGCCTATTAAAACTACATTTGCCCTGACCGGTTTGGCTCAGGGGATAGAGTGTCGGCCTGCGGACTGAAGGGTCCCAGGTTTGATTCCGGTCAAGGGCATGTACCTTGGTTGCAGGCACATCCCCAGTAGGGGGTGTGCAGGAGGCAGCTGATTGGTGTTTCTCTCTCATAGATGTTTCTAACTCTCTATCCTTCTCCCTTCCTCTCTGTAAAAAAATCAATAAAACATATTAAAAAAAAACTACATTTGCCCATGAAAAATATATATTCTATTGAAGGAGCTGAATGACTGAATGACTGCTGATACAATAACGAATAACCACTTGCTATTTGGGGACATGTTACAACGAATATATTACAACAGACACAGACAGCGGTGTGTCCTGTGATTCCTTACCAAGTTTGGTGACAGAAGGGACTGGAAGTGAAAAAGAACGCCGGCATTGGCGATCTGGTCCAGCCACCTTCTGCTGGCTTCCCACGTTTCCATCTCGTTTTCCTTGCTGTTGTCAAACATCTGGTTTAAGGCTGCCATGAGCTGCTCGGAGAAGGCACAGACTGTGGCTACGAGACTTTGGCAGAAAACCATGTCTCTTCGGAGCTGTGGCTCACTGTCTGCGATCCAGGAGAACAGAGGGAGTTTTGAGAAATGTCATCAATCAAACCAGTCCAGTAAGCTTTTACATTCGCTGTTATTTCGACCTCTCACTAAATTCACACGATGTGAGAATGCAAATTTGAGCTCTCTTAATGAGCACAGATATTTTAGAAAATTTGTTTTTTAGAAAACACCAAAAAGTGTTAGAAACATTAAAATAATTTTTCTTGTATGACATTGACTTTATTTGATAATCCTTAAATTGCTTTATAAAACCTAAGAAAGAAAAAAAACTACGTCTTTATTTATTTACTTTTTTATTTTTTCTGATGGTCCACAATTTGTGTGTTTGTTACGTGGAATGTCCCTAAAGGAAACTCAGAGTCCATTTTTTCAGTTTGTGCTGGCAAACAAAACACAATATCATGCCTGGCCGGCATGGCTCAGTAGTTGAACCAGGAGATCACGGTTCAATTCTCGGTCAGGGCACATGTCCAGGTTGAAGGCTCAACCCCAGTGGGGGGCATGTAGGAGGCAGCCAATCAGTGATTCTCTTTCATCATTGATCTTTCTACCTCTCTCTCTCTCTCCCTTCCTCTCTGAAATCAATCCTATATAATAAAAGCATAGTATGCAAATTGTCCCCTCCACCAGGAGGTTGTCAGGGAGTTTGACCGGGGGCAGGGCCAGCCGGGGGAAGGGAGGGAGTAGCAGGCTGGGGAATCTACCAGTGCATGAATTTCATGCACTAGGCCTCTAGTAAAAAATATATTTAAAAAAAATACAATATCATTAATACTAAATTTTAAAAATTGTCTACTAAACCTATTGAAATATTTATGTGAAATGCACATGGGAAACAAAGTATCGATGTCCAATTGTTTGTAACAATAAGCAAATCTGTATGTCCTGAATTTACTATTCAACTTCATAAGTTATCAATAAGTCCAGTTCATAAACTCCCATATTTCTTTGAAATAAGTAATGTATTTACAGTTTTAGCACAAATTGATGTTTACTAGGATTCTTATTCTGCAGTTGACTGGCATTTTCACTGAACCACTGTGAAGGTATATTTGCCATGTGAACTGCCAATGGAAAGAAGCTGTGCCTGAGTGCCCGATCACAGAGGGTTCACTTCCTGGGGTTGTTGGATATATACAAATTACATAATTACTATAAACACCAAGCCATATATTATGTACATTGAAAAATCACTTGCACTAGAAGAATAACAAAGGTAAAAATAGTCATATTTCCAAAAATCTATTGAATATTTTGAGGACTCAGAATCTTCTGAAATGAAGAAGTATTGTCAATATTAGTGTATAATGTAGTATAAATGCTGCCTTTATTCAGTGTTGAGTTCTAGCTTTATTCATAAAAAAGCATAATTTTTAAGATGTTTACCAAGAATACAAAACACCTGTTTTTAATAACCATGAAAGGCATGTGTACACATAATATAATTGCTGCGTTGTTCAGTCTCACTGTTAGTAAAAGCTACTCTTGGAAATTTTATTAGAAAATAATTAAATATTTAAAATATTTAATTTTATAACAAAATATTCATTTATTAGGTTAAACTATAAGAACTTGCTATTTCAGCAGGTCAAAATAGTTGACTATGGCAATTCCATATGGTCTGACTTACTAATTTAACCAACAACATGTGTTAGACATTTTCCTTATGTAGTTCTATACCATATGCCCCGTTCTAATAGATGGAAAAGAGCATTTTATATAAGTAGCTATAAAAGGGCTAAACTGAAGAAAAACTCTGTTCAAATCTCAATTTAAAAAAAAAAAAGCAAAACTACTTATTTTGCTGTTATGTATAATTTTTCACACAATGCAGACATTCAGTAAATGTTTACTGAATTAATGAATGAATATAATAAACCAGTGGAGCAACTAAGAGACAAATGAATTCAGTGAAATGAAAATGTCTGCGCTCATTGCCTGGCTTCTTGAAATCTCTGGATTTAGTTTTACTTAAAAGGGGACTTCAGAAAGCTTTTAGCTCAGAAGTGCGGCTAGAAGATTGACGTTCAAGACTGAGACTAAATAAGCAAAAATTGCCCTAAACCTTCCTTATACGCTGTTGCTTTGTTTTTCCTTTGTCAGAAAATCTGGGCAATTTTAAAATATACTCCAGTAGCTTTGGCAGGAATACTCCCACCCATAATCTGAGAATAATTTCTTAATAAAAATCTAAGTGGAAAGAAATTGTTTATATCAAGAGCAGAGGGCTAAGGTCTGTAGAAAGAAGGATCTGGCTCCACTGTGAGCAGAAATAATGACCTACATATTGCTTTTGAGAAGAAATTCTCAAATTTCTTCTTCTTTTATCCTAAAACAGATACTTAGATGTTTGTTCTACTCTTTGCTAAATTCTGTATGCATTTTAAGCCAAATTAAATTTTTCATTCAGCTTCATTATCAAATCAGAACTAACCACACGAAAGCTGAATTCTTCATTAATTCAAGCTTTAACTGAATGCCCCACAAGAAGTAAACATTTTTGCACCAATTTCTGGGGGTGTAAAGAAGCCCAAGTCGAGGCCTTGGCCATGGCTATGCTCCCTGGAGCATAGATAAGCAAGATGCCTTTGGACCACACCGCCACTGAAACCTTAAACCAATAGATTTTCAAGTGAAAAACACTTAACACTTGGAGTGGGGGAAACGAGTTAAGTCGGCTGGTGTGAATTGCGCGTACTCCGCGGGAGCCGTCTTTAACTCGGTTCATATAGATTTGCGGTGGAGTGCGGGAAACGTGTAAACTCGGGCCGATTGTAACTGCGTATTACCAAATATTTGTTTGTAATCCACCCTTTTGGTGGATGGAACAAAACCAAAAGACAGAGCCATCTTATATTTTGGCGGGAAATTCACCCCACACCGGAGTGTTAATAAATGCTTATTACTTCATAAGGTGGTTTTCAATTGCCCCCTTCCTTTTTTCAACAGAGAGTAAGTGACTAGTTTGCCTAGACTTCACAATGCACATCATATATTAAAAGCTTTTCAAGTGATTTTGATAGGAGTAACGAAAGTAGAAAACTGAATAGAAGAGTCTATCTAGACCCAACTTACGTTTATAGCTTCTCCACACATCACCTCCCTCCATCCATCCCAGACAACAAGCAACAATCTCCACACAATTGTTGTGAAAATATACTAAAACAATGTATCTGAAAGCAACCAGAATAGGGCTGTACAAACCTCTCCGAGCCACACAGTACTGCTGAGCATTCCTCAAACATGAAAGGCCCCTATAGCCACACCTTTGTCCACCGACTCGCTGGCTGCAGGCCCTTCCCTCCCCTCCACCAGCAAACTTTCAATCATCAGTTAAGAGTCAATTCATTGAACTACTGAAACTCTGAACTATCAAAGTATTATCTGCCCTGGTGACATTCCCCTTCTCCTTCAGGAAGTATTGTGCACTTCTACCTGCCACCAGGCCTAGAGCATCCCTGTACTACATGGCTAATGACCTCTGGTTGTGAGTCTGCTTACTTGTTTGTGAACCTCAGGGACCCTCAGCACAGCCCATGGGAAGTGGTATATAACATATAATGTGTGAATTATGCTCTCGGACTTTAGAGCATATGATTGGCTTTTATCTACCCATTCTACCAATTTTAAACCATATAATCCTAAGTATTAGATTCCAATGTGTAAAATGGGGTATATCTATTTCTTAGATCACCGTAAAGATAAATGAGATAAAAACATTTAGAGCATTGTCAGCCGGTGTGGCTCAGTGGTTGAGCGTCAACCCATGAACCAGGAGGTCACAGTTCAATTCCTGGTCAGGGCACATGCCCAGATTGCGGGCTTGATCCCTAGTGGGGAAGAGGGGAGCTGGGAGGGGGGGCAGGGGGCGGTGTGCAGGAGGCAGCCAATTGATAATTCTTTCTCATCATCAATGTTTCTATCTCTCCTTCTCCCTTCCTCTCTGAAATAAATAAAAACATATTTAAAAAAATTTAGAGCATTTAGTAAAGTGAAACTGGACAGTATTATTACAGTGATTCCTTTCTCTAGCATCTAGCAGGGTCCTGGCACTGAGTGGGAGCCCCGTTTTATTGCTGGAGAGAGGACAACATGATAAAGAAAACAAAAGAAGCTAACTCCAAGCAAAAACACATAGGTTTTGGGTTTGTTTGTTTGTTTTTTAGTAATTATACAGCTGTTTAAAATTCACAGTGTCTATCCTTTCTAAAGCTATTCTCATTCCTCATTTTTATCAATAAGAATTACAGCAAGAATCACAATTGCTGCTTCCAGCTTCCAGCAAACAAAGAAAAGCAGAGTGCTGTGTTTTTTTGGTGACAGCTTGTTTATTGCTTTTGCAGAGTAAGTATTCTCTTGTAGTAGAAATGGACTAAAAAATGGATTTTTTGAAACTTATCAAATGCTTCTGTTTCATTTCCGTTTTTAAGCACCTACTTCAACTCATTTTTACAAACATGCTTTACAATATTAACACTTCATTTATCTCACTGTTTTAAAAGGTCAAGTTCCACAGTTAGCTAGCTGGTCTAAAAAGAATGAGATGGTTTCTAGACACAGAAGCAATCCCAGCGATTTTTCTGAGATGGTAGGGAAAGAAAGCAAAATAAACAGGGAAACAAAAAGAAGAGATCAGAGAGAGACAGGAATAAAAGTGAGCTAAGAATATTTAGCAGACACAGTCTACCCTTTTCAAGTGAAGAGTGTAATTTCACAGCCAACCATATGGTGTAATTTGGTTACTGTTTTGGTGCCAGGCTATTTATATATGAGGGAACAAAGAGTGAGTGAATAAAGTAGGAAAAGGTAGAATTATGACAAGAATAAAAAAAAAATGAAATCAAAATAAGAATCTACAAGAACAGCCATTGGAATATTAATGAATAAAGTAATACATTCCAGGATCACTTCTGAAATTAGCATAAGTTTGAATTTCAAATCTGCCACTTCCTATTTATTAATTCATGTACTCAATGAAACATATTCTAGTTGCTCAAAAATATGTGTTGAATGAGCATCATTTACAAATTATTATTAACCTTACTGATTCTTAATTTTAATTATTTTTAATCTGCCTGATTATTAATTTCTTCACTTTTAAAACTTGGAAAAATAATTACTAGTATATTCTCACAGAGTGGTTGTGAGGACCTAATGAAATACATAAAAATGAGGTCCATCAACTGTGTGGTTATTAGTAAAGCTTAAAAAATGTAAGAAATATATTATATTATTATTCAGTCAAAAAGCAAAGCAAAACTTGTTTAAACAACCAACAAACAAAAAATCCCTCTTGGTTAACTTGGCTCCTCCATTCATTTATTTATACTTTAAATTTTCTAACTGTGGCAGATTTGTATAAGTGGTCACGAATTCCTCCCCTGTCTGTACCATGCCTTTGCAATATGATTTTGAGATTGAGACTCTCCATCAAAAGCACAGTCCATTTCCCGACCCTGTGAATTTGAGCCCACCTATATCCCTGCTCAGATACAGAAGTTAGACACAGTTTCTCAATATATCTAATTTGCACAATTAACTTTACCAAACCTGCTTCCTTTCTCTTTTTAATTATATTATTTTTAATTGATTTTAGAGAGATAAAGCAAAATAAATAAGGAAACAAAAAGAAAAGGTCAGAGAGAGAGACAGGAATAAAAGTGAGTTAAGAATATTTAGCAGACACAGTCTACCCCTTTTCAGGTGAGAGGGGGGGTGGAGAGAAACATTGATTTGTTCCACTTATTTATGCATTCATTGGTTGCTTATTGTATGTGCCCTGACCGGAGATGGAACCCACAACCTTGGCATATGAGGATGATGCTCTAACCAACTGAGCTGCCCTGCCAGGAACCTAAATTACATTCATATAAATGTTTATATGTGGTCGCATGTTTCTATTTGTAATTGAAGATGAATATACATTTTTGTGTTTTTCTTAAAACTAAGTTATGTTTTTTTATCTTTGCAAGACTTTAGAGAAGGTAGGGATCATATTTCCATCTATTTTGCTGAAGGCATTGATTTGATATCATGACACTTCTAAGGGCATGATTTTAAAAAGTAAAAATAATGAAAAATATTACCTGAATACTCAAGAAGTGCCAGAAGTATTCTACACTTGACTTCTGCAGAGGAAAAACACAACATATCAGTTAATTGTTCAATTTTTTTCTGCCACATTTTAACTATACCATAATAAAAATTAGCAAAATCTCATTACATCAGATAATAAAAATCACTTGAAATGCTATTCATTCCTACCTGTTTATATAAATTCTATCCATTGCTCAAGACCCTAAAATGCCTCCTAGATCTGAATTATGTGAGTCGATGAAACAGCATTCAAATCCTGCTACCTATGTAGGTCCTCCTTTGTTGCTATAGCTTACATGGTATTCTCTAAACTCCTATAGTTGTCATAGTCTTGATCAATAAACTATCAAATGGTATTTTTCTTAGTTATTTAAACTTTTAAAAATCATATATAATATATACAATTATCCTATATAATAAAAGGCTAATAATCAAGTCAACTGAATGGCAGAACGACCAGTCACTATGATGAGCACTGACCACCAGGGGGCAGACGCTCAATGCAGGAGATGCCCCCTGGTGGTCAGTGCGCTCACACAGGGGGAGTACTGCTCAGCCAGAAGCCGGCTCACGGCTGGCGAGTGCAGCATTAGTGTCAGGAGCCTCTCCTGCCTCTGTGGCATTGCTAAGGATGTCCGACTGATGGCTTAGGCCTGCTCCCCATGGGCCTAAGCTGTCAGTTGGACATCCCCTGAGAGCTCGGACTGAGGGACACCCCCGAGTGCAGAATTTCATGCACCGGGCCTCTAGTATATTATATTATGCATTATATATTATAATTATAGTTTATATATAATTACATAGATTATATTTATAGATCCTATAGAATATATATAGTCTTCCTTTCCCTATAGAATATATATAGTCTTCCTTTCCCGTCTATAATTCAAGATACTGCCCTAAAGGACAGAAAAATACCCCATCTCCGAACACTCCGAACAGGGTCAATCACAAGTATTTCATAAATAATGTGTATGAACTTCATTCTCATTGCTCTGTGTCCAATGAGTTATGTGTCCACTTATTTCCAATTGGCAAATAGTTTATTTGCCATAAAAACCTACAGTTTTTTCCCCAAGATTATGGGAAATGACAAAGGTTAGATTGCATCCTATTCTAGATAGGTTCACAATAGTGAGAGCAACAAAATTAATCTACAAGAAATGCAGGAGATACTTAAGATGGCATTAAATTTTACAAGTGAGACTGCAAAAACAGAAGACCCCTGTGTCATATACTAGCTGTGTGGTCTTTAAAAAATTGCTAAAATACTTTGAGTCTCAACTTGCTCAGTTTATTACAAAAGGATATAACTCAGGAACAGCAGATGGAAGAGAGGCAAGGGGAAGGTATGGGAGAAAGGCATGGAGCTTCCATGCTGTCTGAATAGGCCACTCTCCCAGCAGATAAGGAAGAATGGTTCAGAACATGCTGCCCCAACATATGGCACTTTGGCATATTAAATATTTTAAGCTGAATGAATTTGAGAAACAGCAGGTGCAGGAAGGACTCTCTGACTCCCCTCTTTTCCCCTAACACAGGTCATAAGACCCTCATATGAAAATTCTCCTCCCTATACCTGGAGGAACAAAGCATCCTATGTCCAAAGATGCTAAGAGGAACAGACCCTGCTAAGTTTCTCCCAGATTACTGTCCTTAGCATATAGCCTTTTTTAAATCACATTTTCCCATAACTTTCCACTCTTCATCAAACCTAGCATAAAAACTCTTAGTTTTAACTATTTCTTTGGGTCCTCATTCCTTATGAAGGCTCTTGTCTCATGTAAAATTCATATTAAATAGATTTATATGCTTTCCTCTTATTAATTTGCCTTTTGTCAGTATAATTCACAGGAGGATAGAAGACAAAAGATATTTATTTCCTCCCCTACAGGAATATCAGAATGGGGTCAATCCCAGCTATGTATATAAACAATGAAATTCTGGCAAGTTGGCCTTATGTTAACTTGCAGGTAAGACCTAACTTCCCCTATGTAAAGACAGTTTAAGAAAGAAAATGAAAATTACTTCTGGTTGCATGAGATAAATTCATGCTAAACTGGTGATGTTACATCAGAGTACCTCCATAGAACAAGCAGATGATTATAAGGATCCCAGGGCTACACTTCTATCCATATAACAGGATTAGACACCACACACATTACAGGAAATGGCAACTCGACTTCTCCTTTGAATAGTCCATTGAGCTGAACTAGCGATTAATAGTTTTTCAAAGTCTCACTTAATATGGTGACAATCATAGTCCTTATGCAAAGTAAGTGCATCTCATTGAAACTTGCAACAAGGGATGCAACTGAAATTCTGGAAAGAGCCCTCCCCACACCATTGACTGTACATCCAGCCACGTTCAACCAGCTTCTAGGCTCCTATGACCAACAGTGGCACATATTCAATATCTATCAATCAATCAATCAACAGGTCAATCAATCAGTGTAGATAGCTGCCATTCCTACTCCTATTTATTGTGATATGAGGCACTAAAGATATAAAAGCAGGACTTAAGATGAAAATGTACCATTCTTCAAATGAAGACCTTTTAAAAAAGTAAGCATTTTATTCTGTAGAAGAGGTTTATATTTTAAAGATAAAGCTCTTCAAAAAGCAAACAGTAAAAAAAGGATTTCTCTGTCCATATCAATATTTCATTTACTCTAAAAGCAATATAAGGTTTAAAAAACTCAAGGATGATGAGAACAACTGCATTTAGATTCATGACATAACTTTTAGGAGTGTTATGATACTGGCATCTATTGAGTAAAAATACACCTTTTACTTAGTAAAGTATATGCTTAGATTCCTTAAGCCTAACACCTTTTAAAAATATCACCCTCTTGCTAATCATTATTTTGGGGGAGTGTTATAATGTGTACCAAGTAGCCAATATATATATTTATCTATAAAATAAAAATGTAGCCAAGAAATCTAGTTGTCAAGAACAACATATTTCATCACACAACAGAATTGCTGTGATTCATTTGGAGTTTTTCATATCTGTACAAACTCCTCTACTGGTCTCTAAATAATATCTAAGCTGTTATATTGCGTTTATTTCTAGGCAGACTTAGTAATCACAGAACATTAAACCATCTCTGTCATTTATGAATAAAAGAGGCCCCCAAAATGATGAAACTGAGCCCCCAAAGGGGTTAAGTGACGGCTTGGATTCTGTTGAGTTTAGGAGCTATCATTTATCAGGAAAGCATTGTAAAAGAGAAAACGAGACCCCAAATGGCATCACTTATGCTAAAACCCATGATACCAAACCTATATTTGATGCCTGACTTAATTGCTGTTTCAACCTTCTTGGAAATATAACCTTAATCAACAGTCTGGAATTTTCTGATCAAGCACCACTAAGGTAATTTGTTGAGTGGGCCCTTTCCATCCCCCATAAAAAGAAGAGGCAACCGGCAAGATAAAAACCCTTGCAGTTCCCTTAAGAAGATGTCCTGGTGTAAATATAATCCTTTATCTTCTTTTGTTAATAGCTGCCTTGCCCCACCCATCTTCCTATAAAAACCTTCCATCTTGTACATCCCCTTGGAGCACCCTTGCAGTTACTAGATGGGATGCTGTCTGATTCGGAAATCACTTAATAAAGGCAATTAGATCTTCAAATTTACTCAGTTGAATTTTGTTTTTTAATAGCATAAAAAAAATCCAGCCCAACTGATGTGGCTCAGTGGTTGAGCGTTCACCTATAAAACAGTTCATAGTTCGATTCCTGGGCAGGGCACATGCCCAGGTTGTGGGCTCGATCCCCAGTGTGTGGTGTGCAGGAGGCAACTGAACAATGATTCTCTCTCATCATTGATGTTTCTATCTCTCTCTCCCTCTCCCTTCTCTGAAATCAATTAAATAACTTCTCTAATTCACCCTGAAATAATGGTAATGACGGGGGTAATGCTGTGATTTTGCTGAATACTATTTACCAATATCGAACTGACATTCAAATCATTGTGGAATAAAAATTTAAACCCAGGCATAATACTTATTCATTGTACAAGTTCTCTGGTCTTAGCACTATTAACATCTTGGGCCAAACCATTTTTTTGTTGTAAGGGACTGTCCTGAACATTGTAAACTGTTAGTAGAATCCCTGGGCTCCACCCACTAGATGCCAATGGTATACCCACAGTTGGGACAACCAAAGTGTGTCTCCAGATACTGCCAACCACTGGCTGAATATTGGAAATAAAATCATGAATTAGATATTTAAAAAAATTAAACAAATTTCCCTTTTCAACATTTTCACCATAACCATGTTGGAAACTCTCAGAATTTTCTACTGAATAACTCTGAATCTAAACATGCAATCAGATTTTGGAGTTGTCTTGAAGTTCTATCTCCAATTACAGGTTGTACCAATTATACGGTGTTGAGGAAACAATGTCATGGTAGATAATAACACCATCAACTCAGGCAAACAATTCTGAAAAAGAAACTTAAAATGAATGATGCAACCTATGTCATTATCTTGATTCTCACACAGTTGCCCAATTGATTTTTTAGACTCTCCATAACATTTAGCTTCATGTCTTTTGTGAATTCTTTAAAAAAATTTTCTGTTGTCTCATAAAATATGAAGCTCCATGTTCCATTTGTCTTCATAAATATAAGCTCTTATTTTATTCACTGAAAATATTCTCCATCTTGTAGATCCTTTAGATCCTTGGAACATAAGGTTCTGCAATCTTTTTCCTCCTTTCTCTCTTCCTCCATCATACTTTACAGTCCTTTTATTTCACTCTTAACAGGAAAGACTGAAAAAGTGATCAGACTATTACTGAACTTTTGGGTTTAATGGGTTTTTAAATGATTACTACTAATATAATGAGATATCCTTTGTTTTTCAAACTGACCTTCAACAAATTTTCTGATGTTCTGAGCAAGACTCCGGACGCTGCTGGGAAGATTCCAAGGATCTTGCTTGATGTGAAGCCTTAACCGTTTTGGACAACTCAGCTTTGGTTCCATTTCCTGCTGAAATTCTAAATAAACACAAAAAAACTCTCTCAACCATTTACCAAACAGTTAACCACACTATCAGGTTCAGAATCTTCTTGTTTTCCTTGCCGTTGTCCTAAATTATTATCATGTTGGTAATTTCTTTAGCCATATCACAGGAGAAAATGTGTCAAATCCAGAATGTCAAACCTTAATATTATTTTCTTACAAATGTTTAAACAAAGGAGCAAATTTAGATGAAAAACTATACTTTAAACATCTTAAACTAGATGTCGGAAAGTGGAAGCTCTAGATCTTCTTCTGTTAGCCTATTCTGTTTGCCCACCCACATTCTCAACCCTCCTCCCCCACCACTGGGATATGAACAAGTAGCCATTATGCTTGGTTCAGGCCAAAGCAACTCAACACCTATATTGCTTCAATTAACTCATATATATTCAGTCTGGCCCCCATAGGCATTAAACATTTTAACTTTCAAAGAAATCTAAAAGATCCTATACTGATTTTTTACTTAGATTCAAAAATTATCAAAACAGAAGCAATAGTAAATGAATTATGAAGCATGAGCCAACGGAACTTTTCTTATAGTACTACTAGAGGCCCGGTGCATGGATTCATGCACTGGTGGGATCCCTCATCCTGGCCTGTGCCCTCTAGCAATCTGGGACCCCTCGGGGGACATCGGACTGCTGGTTTTGGCCTGGTCCCCACCCGGTCCCCGCAGGCCAGGCCAAGGGACTCCACTGGTGCACGAATCCATGCATCGGGCCTTGAGTATGCATATAAGATCTTTGGTTAAGCTCTTCCCACCCTCCCTTCTCCCCCATTCCCTCTGAGATTTATCAGTCTGTTCCATGTTTCCATGCCTGTGCATTGAGCATCTGCCCCCCAGTGGTCAGTGCATGTCATAGCTACTGGTCGAACGGTCCAATGATCACATGGTTTCTTAGGCTTTTATATATGTAGATGCTTTTGCTTTATAACTATACTGCCTCCCACTTTGTCTCCCAATTGCTTCTAACAGTTATTTCATAAACCTTACCCTGCAATCCTCGACCTGGTGTTAGGTACTTGGTTTGCTCAAAGGCTCTGACCACAGCTTGCCCTTTTAGGAGATTGGTAATTGAATCCACCTATGACAATAGTAGAGATTCTTAGAGTTACATAATCTCATAACACATCACATATATTTCCAAGAGTAAATCTTGCAACATATTTTTAAAGCAATAATTACTGCTTGAAATCCCATGATTCCTATGAAATCTACCTTTAAATAAAATATTGGCATAAACTCACCTGAGAACATTTGTAATAACATTTCTTACTATCCTACCATATATTAATACAAAATATAAATTCACTTCACAAAAGAAGTATAGGTCCTAAAGTTATTAAAGAAAACTAAAAGTTATCAAAATCCTTTTCAAAGTAATAAAAGCTTCTACACTATAAATTGTAGTTATGGATATAAGTTTTTAAAGACTATACAACACCAATATGAGCCCTGTGACAATCTTTGTGCTTTTTGAAATTAAGAATAAAATTAAATAAGAAATGTCATAAAGGATTCTGAAAACCCATAAAAAATAAACAATAAAAGAATAACTCCTGTGTGTATAGCTCTTTATGATTTCCTCAGGACTGTAAAATACTTGACATTACAATAATCCTTTGTGTTAGTTGGCTGAAGAAATAAATATTTATTCCCATTTTCAAATTGTGGGAATTGAGTTAAAGTGGGGTGGAGGGACAGATTGAGGTCTTTCTATTCTAATTCCAAGCTCTTTTCAGGACATCTGAAAAAGAGATTCCCGCTAGTTTAGTCTACAGAAAAAAATACCCACAGGTGTCCCAGTCATACCTGGCTGAAAAGATGCTCCAGACAACTATGTATCTTATCCTGTTTTTCATGAGATATTCGAACACTTAGTGGAAGTTCATCACCTAGATATAAAAAATAATAATTAATCCTCTGTTTAACATTCCAAAGTTTTTTAATATAAATAAAATAAAAATATTGAAACACAAGCTCTTATTCAAGACATTAGTTTTCATGATCAGAAAATGAATTCCAACAGATTTAATAGCTATGGAGGTGTCAGATTATTGATCCTAGCAAAGTGGAGTGAAAGTGGCCACACAGAAAGAACACTGCACTACGTTAATTCTTTCAAATGGTACACTTTTCTAATGATTAAGTAGTTGAAATAAACTTCAGATTTTAAAATTAAGATTTATCCTAATTGGCTGCAAAATCTTGTTTGTAACACACACATAACAAGAAACTTATGAGGTATTTATATCAGGTATTTATTTATTACTCCCATCACCTACATTAAGGCCATTTCAGGTACATCTACTGTCCTAAAGTCCTTGGTTTAAGAGCCCTTCCCACCTCCATACCCAATCAACAATGCGTAATGTTTTCGTTAAACTTGCTTCCTGTATACCTATCATTTTTCATAGTACCATAGAAGGATCATAAAACATATACTAAGGTAATTTAAGAAATTTAGTTTGTTTACTTCATCTCTTTTTAATTCACTACTTATATCAGGATTGAGAAACGGACTTTATCAAGCACACACACTGGAATGCAGTATGTGCAGTTACCAAGGATGACTGACAAACGGTAAAAATGCATAAGGATCAGACAGGTCAATTCCAATGGTACTGGCATCCAAGAGCACCCATGCCTTCAGCACACGCACCTGAGTCCATTTCATCACTATGGAAATATGAGCTGCACTGGCTGCTGCAAATGCTCGTGAAGGAGGCGACGGAGTTCCTGTTGCTATTGCAGTCGCTGAAAAGGAGTCACAGTGACTTTAAGATTGCATTCACCACTCTTGCCCTGTGATTTCTTATGAGAGAAACGTACTATGCCACAGTTACATTTATTAATATGTTTTATAGAAAATGATGCGAAAGATAAACTTCTCTATCACAGTTTATCTACCTTTTTTCAAAAAAATGTATTTTAAGTTCAATCACATTTCAAGTTTTCTTGTTATATAACATAATCCTAAATAAATTTTAAATGCAAGTTATAAAATTTTTTAAAATGAATATATAAACCAAGGATTCAAACCAAACTTAAAATTCTTCATAATCTTTTTGATGGTATATGCCTGTAGTTAATTTGTTAATAGAGACAAAGTTCTGTTTCAGATCTCTGACTTTCAACCCTTACTGGTAGCTTAAATTATAACTTGTCAATGGCACTCTGAGCTTCCCTAGGGGGTAGGGAGGTCAGTACCTTCTCCCCACCTCAGAGCTCAGCACAAGGCATGTACCTTGAAAATGTTCAATAATGGTGAACATTGAAGGAAAGAAAGTTTAAAATAATTGTGAATGAATATGGATATACTACACATATCTGAAATAGTGCAGGAGATTAAATATTTTTTCCCTCTCACAATAAATAAAAATGAGTTATTTAACTTTAAATTTACATTAATTTCTATTTTCGCCTAGTGGGAGACTGAGGGTAATTTTAATTAATTGATAACTAGAATTTCAGGCAGGAAAGTATTTTTAGACAATTTCCCATTGGAGAGGAAATTACAGATTCCTTTTAAAGAGCATATTGGTATCCTTAGAAGCTAAAAGTAAAAGAAATGGTAAAAGTGGTCCATCTGCATGATATATTATTAAATCTCTAGGAATAATTAATTCTTATGTATTGGTTAAAATCCCTTTCACATAGAAATTGGGGTAGTAGAGTGGCTAAGAGAGAAACTCAGGGCCAGACCACCTGGTCTCATAGGTAAATTAGGTAAGTTCTGTGGCCATCAGCTTCCTTATCTGTAAAATGGAGCTCATCTCAGAACCAGTCACATAGGTGGGAATTATGTGAGAGCATCCTGTTCCTCCATGTGTCGGTAAAACATGTTTTTAATAACTATTAGTATGTACTAAACATCTCTGATGGGAGTAACTTTGACCAAAAAATAATTATTATAATAATAATTATTTTTTACAAGACCTTTGTGGAAAATAACCGAATCACATTTGACCTTGTTGATGAAATGAGTTGGAGGAATTAACGGATTACCTGTAAGAGTCTCTGTTGCTGATGGTGTCATGACCTGAATCTTCCTGCTCATCTCCGGCCACATTAAAACAGACTCGTTTGCTGTTTCTTTCCCCCTTCTCATTGTCACTGTCTGTTGGCACTAGGCATTCGGATGTCTTCCGTTCTAACTTAGGAGAAGATGTTATCGAAGACAGAAGGCTGTATTGTGATATAAAAAAAGAATAAGTGCACGCTTTCAAACTGGCTGCTTACTGGTTGATACGATGGGCTTTCAAAATATGTCCAGAGTGCATCTGTGTTTCGCAGGAAGTAAATATCCTACCGCATCAAAACCCTGTCGTACGAAGTTTACCTTTTCCTCTCAGAGTAAATAATAGGAACACAATTTAGACTAGAAAGCTGTGTTCAAATCCTGGTTCTCCAACTTATGAGCTTTGTTATCAGAGCAAAATGACGACAGTCTCTTTGACATCCATGAGATGGGAATAATACGAATGACTAACCCACAGGATCGCTGTGAGAATGAAAAGAGAACGACACATTCCTGGTGCATCCTGGGCACCACCTCTCTCCTGGACATTAGCCACTAGCACCGCCATATGAAAATACGTGGGAAACTTTAAAGGGTTACCCAGATATTAAAACAAACACAAAAGGTGCTTAGATATCCTCACTGGCTTACCCTCAGCTATTAAAAAGCCACCTACCCACCTGGTCTGTCTTAGTTACCTCCCAGGCTTTCTCCACTGGTCAATCCTTTCTTACTACTCAGACTCACAGGAAGTTCCTGGGCCCTGAGATCATAAGATGCTAAACAGAGTCACACACCAGGGGAGAATAGGAAGCCAGCAGTTGCTACTCCCACAATCCGTCAGGATGAAATGTCACAAATCTTTCAAACTGGCTCAAGGCTTAAATGCCACCTGCCACCTCAGATGCTGAACTGGTGTGAAAATGGATCTTGGACTTTGACAAGCACTGACTCCACCACCTTAGCCTTGAATGTAAAACGTTTCCGTTAAAACTAACTCAAAAATATGCGAAAATGGAATCGGTCTTTACTATCAAACAACATGCTATAAACTTGAATTAAGTCACATCTGAATAAAGGGACCCATGTTTGGCTTCTCCAGCCAACCATTATCTTCTCATTTATCAAATAGCAATGACACTCTGTTCTATCAATAGCAAGTGTACATATCTTTGTTTTCAATCCTCACCTAAGGATACGTTTATTGATTTTAGAAAGAGAGGGAGAAAAGGAGAGAAAGAGATAGAGATAGAGTAGAGATAGAGATAGAGATAGAGATAGAGATAGAGATAGAGATAGGAGAGAGAGAGAGAGAGAGAGAGAGAGAGAGAGACAGAGAGAGAGAGAGAGACAGAGAAGCATCCTGGTAAGAGAGAAACATCAACTGGTTGCCCTGAACTGGGACCGAACCCACAACCTAGGTATGTGCCCTGACTGAGAATTGAACCTGCAACCTTTTTGGTGTATGGGACGACACTACAACCACCTGAGCAACCCAGTGAGGGCAACATGCACATTTACTGACACTCTTCTTTCACAGCAATGTCATATTTGCT
Organism: Myotis lucifugus; assembly: GCF_000147115.1. NCBI lineage: Eukaryota > Metazoa > Chordata > Mammalia > Chiroptera > Vespertilionidae > Myotis > Myotis lucifugus. The sequence continues at coordinate 1,075,879 of NW_005871125.1, forward strand.
TTATTTCAAGACCATGAGAATGTCTCATACCTCTTATATGTACATCCCATAATGTCAAACCCAATGTGCACTGAGTAAAGATTTCAGTGATTTTTACTAATTAATTAGAACATTTATTATATTATGCATTGTTCTCAGGCTGTGCGTATCACAGTTAACAAAACAAACAAGATCTCCTGCCCTCTTGGAGCTCACAATCTCCGGGGAGGAAACAAAACAATAAACAGTAAACTGTCTAGTACTCAGATGGTGACAGACGTTAGGGAGAAAAATGAAGACGGCAAGGAAGCCAGAGCTGCAACTTCAAACCATGTATCAGGGAAGGTCTCACTGGGAGGTGACACTGGAACAACATTTGGCAGTTCATGGTTTTTAGACACCAGTGACGATCAGGAAGCTGAGGTACATTGCTCAAGACCTTGTGAGGCTTCAAATTCTCTTTTAAAAAGTCCTCCTATTTGGAAGGATACTTTTATGTCTTGTAAGACAGATTGGATATGTATTCACTCCCTCCACCCAAGACTAAAACATTATGCGACACAAGCGCCACACGGCACAGACAGATGAGCTCTGAATACCAAAGAGTTTGCAGGAGTTCTCATTCTGCAAGGCGTCCTCTGTGCTCTATGTGTTTTTAAATTAGAAGCCATAGGGCTAAGCATAAACATTTCTTTCCAACTTACAGGCACTGTATTCACATATTTTCTTTTCATCAGAATCAGCTGCAATTATGCTCACAGTGACCCTGCAGGAACAAGTGTTATGCTAACAAATGTGAGAAAAACCGTTTGTAACACCATGATTTTGCATAAAATGTCTAGATTCCTAACAGCAATAATAAGGCATAAAACTTAACATGTGCATAAAAACACATTGCCCTGTACTGTTGCTCATGTGTAATATGAAGAAGCTACCTACGGTAAGTTCATTCATTCTGAATGAAAATTCTGAGCAGCCTGCCATTCCAGGTCAATCTTTTCCTGATGCCCTTGATTAATAGAGTTTTGTATGTTGGATGTGCATTGACCTGTGTTTTTTTCTATAACACTGACGTTTCAATATCATCATCACCATCATCTTCATCATAGATAACATTTAGTGAGCTCTTACTGAAGTCGTTATGTTAAGTACTTAACAGATATTAATTCATTCAAGCCCTAAAACCACCTTATGAAGTTGGTATCATTATTATATCCTCATTTTAGAGATGGGGTGAGACACACTGTTGTATACATATACTTTCAAATTCAGCAGAACGCCTGCTCCCCTGCATATCAGTGACACACACTGAAGGGAGGAAGGTGGTCATCAGAGCTGTCCACCGCATCCCAGCTCTCCTGGGTACATGACTGGTGGCCTCCTCTACCCCTGTGAGGGTGGGAATGACCAGGTGACTTGCTTTTGATGTGAGTGGAGGTGACATGGGCCCCTTCCAGGTAGAAGCCTTTATGCCAGTGGGATTGGCCTCATTCTCTCCCCCTGCTGGGACAATCAGACACCCCAACTGACAAGGGCTATAGCCTAGACTCTGAAGGAAGTCAGTGTACAGCAGAGACCCTGTGACTCAGATGGGCATGGAGAGTGAGTAAGAAAGACACCTTGTTGTGAGGCTTACAGTTAACATAACAGTGAAGGGGGTAAAAAGACTTGTATAAAAGTAGATGTTTAAGAAGATATGATGTGAGCGACTGGGACACAGGAGTATCTACTCTCTAGGGCAGTGGTTCTCAACCTGTGGGTCGCGACCCCTTTGGCGGTCGAACAACCCTTTCACAGGGGTCACCTAAGACCATCCTGCACATCAGATATTTACATTACGATCATAACAGTAGCAACATTACAGTTATGAAGTAGCAACGAAAATAATTTTATGGTTGGGTCACAACATGAGGAACTGTATTTAAAGGGCCAGAAGGTTGAGAACCACTGCTCTAGGGGGACTGAGGCAGAGCCTCTCTACAGAGCAGCCATTAGTCTGACATTTAAGTGCCTGGAAGGCCAGCCAGATAAACCTCAGGAGCAGGGCTATCTGGGCCGTTTGTCAAGTTCCAGGAACAGAAAGAGGCTGGTGTCCTGGAGCTTAGGGGGACGAGTTTCCTCAGAGAGGGGACAGGAGCAGATCATGTAGGGCCGTGCAGGCCACAATGATCCATTCGATGCTATCTTAAATGCATTGCAATGCCATCAAATGGTTTTAAGCAAGAAGCTAGCATGCTTTACCTTTCAGACCCCTCTGGCACAGGTGAATGTAGAATCTATCAGAGAGAGGCACAGCTGGAAACTCCCACAGTGGGCACACGTGGGGGGACGATGGTGACTGAGTCTAAGGTGATGGGGTGGATACCTTCTGAAGTACAATTGACAGAACTTAATGAAGTACTGAGGTGAATAGGAAGAAATGGGAAGAATCAATGGTGAGGCCCAAATTTTGACTTCATAACTAGAGTTGGGAAATACTTTACTCACAAAGGGAAGCCCTTGGTGGAGGGGTTGAAATAGATTAAGAGAAAATCTAGAATTCAGTTTTGGAAACAAATGTAAGTTTGATGTATCTGTGATACATCCCAGTGGTTCATAAGCCACATGACAGAGGGACTGTGACGATGAATAAGCCAGTGCATAAAGTGACATAGTGTGGCTGGTGCACAAGCTAACTTTCATGAAGCTGTGCCCTCTTTTATACATTTACCAGAAAAATGCTTGGGAAACCTCAAAGATAATTCCACCGCCAGCCCTACCACTTCTATCTGTAACCCCCAGCTTGCTGAATGTTCTACAGTGTTCATAGCTCAATCCTGGGGCATCTGGTACCTGCAAAATGAAGTCTGTTTTCAAATGTCCTATCTTCAATAACCCCCAAGGCTCTTTATTTACTTCTTCCCTGTTTTCTGAAATCCCATGAAAGGTTTTAGACTATCCTAGACTATCCACAAATTATTTTACTGTTTACTTATGTCTAGTACCTAAGTGTCAATCAGAAAATACCTCATTAGAAGGCAAAAGTATTTAGTGTTCCACAATGAAACAGGAATCACAAAGCCTTGATGAAACCCATAACACTGCCTTATTTCATGGTGCTAAACAGTAAATTCATCTCTAGCTCCATCTGTGGACCTGAATGAAATAGGAGGATTTAGTGGAATGTCTACATGTTAAGTAAAATGTTATTTCTGGAAGTGTTCCCAAGTGACAGGGTAACCAGACTTCAGGGGAAGACAAACTCAACACCAGGCCCTGTCACAGGAATGAATGACTTCTAGAAAGGCTAGCCATGGGGTGTTCTGAGGCCATTTCCCTTAAAATGTGGCAAAACACCTGAGATCTGCTTCTCCATTCTGCAGACACCTCTATGCGTGACCAAGAATAATTACTACATGGTGAGAAAATTGTTTGGTAAGTAGCTTTTCAAATAATTTGGCAAGTTCGACTGCACTGCAGCATCTCTGAATTCTAAGGGCAACAAGGAATCCGAGCTCCTGGACAACTGTACTGTCTTAAAGTTATTATATCACACATTGAATTATATAGAACACATTTATATTTAGAATTGAATTATATGGTGCACACAGAGAAGAGCGAGGAAGTTCCTCAAATCATTTGCTCATTTCACGTCACTTTCCTAATAAACCTGCACAGTTGGGTAATGGCTTTTAGAAGAATAGAGTGGGGAAATCTTAAGTAAAAATAGGTAATCATTTTAAGTAGTTTTGGATAAGAAAAATAACTCCTTTCTGCAACTAGTGCTTTAAATGTAAAGCATTTTAAACCAAGGAAACGGAGCCCCTTAGCTCTAACCATTTTCTTGGGGAAAAAAATATATCTACATTAGAACTTAAAAATAAAAAGGTCAAAAATTTAACACAGACAGATGAAGCCTGGACAAGTGCCAGGCAGTGCCAGGTAGTCCATGCATCCAAGGCTTTGTCTCCGAGGCCGTGTGCACTCGGGCAATCACTTATCCTGCCATTGACAAAGGACTCATCTGAAAAGTAGGAACAATTACTCTTCGCCTGATTGGAACATGGGATTGGCCCAGATGTTCTCCTAAAACCTTTGAGATCTAAGATACATGACTCAATGCTTTTATTTATGGCTTTATTGGCTATATCTTCCTGAATGCATTTCCTAAATATTTCGGAGGGAAAAACTGATTTCTTATATAGAATATATCATATAATAAAATCAGATTTATTAAATAAATATAATGCCCTAAAATATAAACTTCTCTGTCACAAGGTCACATATCCATTCTAAGACAATTCAAAAGTATCATACAGTTGTTTGAAACTAGCTTCCTGTTCTCAGAAACTTCAAACTGTTGAATTCATCTGTAAATGGGGCAGTCACAATATGATATGCAAATATGTCGTTTTTTAAAATTTATTTTCAAATTGTATTTTATTTACTTTTTCTATCACTATTTAGCCCCCCTATGCCCTCTTCCACCTCCACCCACCCCTCTCCCCCTGCAATCACCACACTTGTCCATGTCCATGAGTTCTGTTTTCTTTTTTGCTCAATCCCTCCACCCCCTCCATCACTGCCCCCCCAACACACAATAGAGCTGACTCCCAAGCAAAATAAGTCATTTAAAAAAACTAGCGTATTAGATATAGGAAAACAGAATTGTAATTCTAAATTAACTCATTAAAACATCTGGAAAAATAGCATAGTAAATAGTAAATATTTAAAAATAATCTTATAGAAATGATACAGACTAAATTTCTAAGATGTGTAAAATCAGAGATGATGTCTGTAAAGACTTCATTAGTATAATGTCTCATTGCAACAAAGGCTTAAAGTAAGCTTTAAATATTTTGTCACAACTGATTTATCCATGAAGGAATGGGAAGAAGTCTGTGTGTGTGTACTACACAACACACACCCAATAGCCATCTAAATGTATAACTTCAAAAGGAGGTACAATAAAAAAAGAGGATTAACAATGTTTATGCCATTTTCAGATTCTACCAACTTTGGCTATGTTTAACAATTTCAACTCCTTGAATGATAAGCAAGCATGATTGCTGACTGCTTGTCGTATTAAGTTGTATAACTGTCACCACACACTTGCAATGTGTTATTATTCACCCTGTTGGAGACACTGTGCTACACTGAATGCCGTGTTGTTTTGTACACACAGAACTGTCTTGACTATATGTGATACTTAATCAGATACCATGATGGAGCAAATCATCCTGCAGAGCTCAGGCAATTCTCCAAATGTCAACCTCCTCAATCAGACTCGCTTTGGAAAAATTATAATTAACTTCCTCTGCCTTGCTTGATAAAAATCTTTCAAATTACTGGCACAGGTATTTGGGCTATTGCTTACTAAACCATTAATTTGGTCATTAGTCCAAGGAATATATAGGTTTGAATTTACTCATTTAAGAAGTATGTTAAGAATTTGTTATATTTAACATTTTTCCTAAACATCTACTGCATGCATATATACCAAATATTGTACTCTGCTCTACAGTGACATCCCTCTTTCAATCATATTTGTCAATTTAATATTTTCACACTGAAACTTAGTGTTTTCCATACAATCAAGTTTTGTCACTCTCTTCCCGATATTAAAGCTTCCTTAAAATATGTATCTATAGATATATGGCATGTTTTATCATTTCTAAGTTGTTAGAAGAAGAGGGTCTATGTGGTCAGCAAAAATCTCCTACATTTCCAAAAACTAAAGAGAGAATGATGGATGTTCAAAAATCTTATTTTGTACGGCTATTTTAGTGGGCACATTTGAAAATACAGTAAATAAAATACTTACTCGTCTATTTGACAGACACACATCTCCACCTCTTTCAGGGCAGCCTGAAGTTTGCCCAGCAGTTTCACATAGATGTCTTGGGTTTCCAAGTCTTCTTCTTTTAACAAATACCGGAGCCCGTGCCCGTCCTGCTGTGCCAGAGACAAGCCCGAAGGGGCCGCCATGGTTGTGATTGTGTGCTGAATGTACACCATGGGGCTCAGTTTCCCTGGGGAGGCAAAATCATTCAATCATAATAGTTACTACCTTTAACTTACAGAAACAATCCAGGGCAATTCACCTTAGAGGCCCAAGCTTACATAAAATAAAATGCAAGCCCAATGCTGAATTTAATTCAGGAATTAAAGCTTATGGGGAATTGCTATGAAAGGGGAGGAATACAGTTTGATCCCGCATCCTGGGTTGATGGTGGGAATTACACTATGCTTCTCTTATTTTTCTCAGTTATAGGGCATTTCAGATTGTTTTCACAGCAAGCTGAGTTGTACCTATCATGTGTAAGAAAGGCAAGAACCCCCATTCTTCTTAAAGGAAAAACAATAAAATAATAAAACTATATACTTCATGTTCATTCTATAAATGCTTATACATAACTAGAGGCCCAGTGCACAATTCGTGCACTGGTGGGGTCCCTTGGTGTGGCCTCCGGGGATTGGGCCAAAACCAGCAGTCCAACGCTTCCTGATGCTCCTACTGCTGTTCAGTCTCTGTCTGCCCCCTGGTGCTCAGTTTGCATCATAGCAATCAGTTGACTGGTCAGTCGGTCACTTAGGCTTTTATATATATAGATTATCCAAGTGATTATAGTGAGGAGTCTTTCTTTACAAAAGTTCAGACTTGCTTACACACCGGGAGTCTGTCCAAGGCCAGGGATGTGGGGCCAATTATGACGGCCTCAATTACTTTTATATGATTTGACCACGTTTCAGAAGCTAACATACCTTGTTCCGATTTGTTTTCTTTATCCTGAGCATTATGCTTCCTGCTATCCAACTGAACACCAAATGCGCTCCCCAGGGAGGTCGATGTTTTGGGATAAGAAACTTCCATCACGTTGACATGGCAGTTGGTCGGGCAGAAATCACTGCTGTGCAGTGGGGATATTTTAGATTTGGCTTGTTTAAAGGTGGGCCAGGCTCTATTCTTTAGTACACGAGAAAACTATAAATTAAAGAAATAAACAGCAGTGGAACACACAGTGGTAACTCAAACATTTCACTTCCATCATCCACAGCAAAATCAAAATAAAATTAAATGTCAACCGGAACAAGCGAAATAAATTATAAGCTGCTAGAGTTTAAATTGTTATTTTAAAATCCACACATTTTTAATAAAGCAAAGCAATGTAGGCAGCAGATGCATGTAATTCCTTTGGAACTCTGTTCACAAGGTAGGTGCTAAAAGAAATTAATTTAAGGGACCAATACCACTTCCTAGGTTTCAAAGTCAAAGACTCTTGCCCTGACCGGTTTGGCTCAGTGGATAGAGCGTCGGCCTGCGGACTGAAGGGTCCCGGGTTCGATTCTGGTCAAGGGCATGTACCTTGGTTGCGGGCACATACCCAGTAGGGGGTGTGCAGGAGGCAGCTGATTGATGTTTCTCTCTCATTGATGTTTCTAACTCTCTATCCCTCCCCTTTCCTCCCTATAAAAAAATCAATAAAATATATTTAGGGGGGGAAAAAAAGACTTTTAACAAATGAGAGTCTGATAGAGAAATAAGTGTCCTATGACATCAATATAGGGTCTTCATCTTTAAAGTGAGACAAGGTGACAGAATAGGGTAGCTGGCAGGTCAAGGGTGGAAGATGGGATTATTTCAAACACTGTCAGAAAGTCAATCCAAACCTGTGAGCAGGTTAGACAGCAAGGCGTGGTGCTGTTGACCCAAAATGGCAGGATGACAGACAGGACCGATTGTATTTCCCATGCCTTCTGTTAATCACTGCTGAGTACTTGGGTCAGGATCAGCCTGAGGACTGGTGTGCACTCTGCTTTAGTGCCATTGAGAATAAAGCACCACTCAAAGGAATGACATGCCTTCCAAGGATAGCCACTCCAGTGCTGAAAACCTTGCAATCACATCCATCTAATTCTTGCCATACTCTACAGCTGCCCAAAGTCTAATTGCACCCAGCTTATTTATCTCAAGCTCTCTTCCCCTTCCTCCCTGTGCTCCGTCTAGTCTTCACTCAGTTCCTCTCAGACACCATCTACTCACTCTTTGTACACACTAGTCTGAGTGCCTGATTCCCACCTGTTATACTTTTGTGTAAATAGGAACTATCTCTTGAAAGCTCGTGAAATATGTATATGAAGGAAGTATGACCAATACCCAAAATAAGCTCAATTATGAAAGTATTGTAAAACAGAAGAATAAATCTAGAATTAAAAAGGATTCCTAGGACAATTTAGGGTGAGAAATGTTCCTCCAATTGGTGCCCATTCTTACCCCTAGTTCACTACACATCTTCCAGAGATTACCTGCCTGTGGAGGACTCATCCAGGTCTCCAGTAAGGTGTGAACTTCTCTTACACCTGGGCCAAAAAGCATCAATGGCCTGTACAACTGGCCAGGAAATCTATTTTGACGGCAACAGCCTGGCTACAGAAACTACAGAAACCAACTGCTTTCTATTTTTATAATCTAAATCTTTTAGAGTCAAAATAAAGGCAAGGTAGCCTCTTTGAGATTTCAGTTTCTATGGATACATTTTATTTTACAGGAAGAAAGTGTTTGGAGCCTTCCTCTAGAAGAAAAAAATGTTGCTAATAATACTATAAAAGTAAGTATGTGGAAATTAAACACATATATTCACCAATGCTATTGTTTCCATTGACATGCATTTGATATGCAAATAGAGCTAACCTTATATGCCCTATTAAGGCTATTATTTTAGGTATCTAAACTTTGTTCAAATAGAAAAGAACCTTGAAATATTTTCTTGCAAATCTGGTTTCTCTATCTAGTGAGAAAGATAGCCAATTATTCTAAATATGTTATGGTCAAGGGATGAGGAAAAAATAGCTTCATTTTTTTAAGTCCTAGTTGTCTACAAATTTATTTTTATTTCTAAATTGAAAATTAAAATAAGTGAGAGCTTTCCAAAGGACTGATACCTAGTCTTCCACTTGCCAGCTACGTGACATTAAGGAAATTATCAATCTTCTTGAGAAAGAAGCAGGATTCAGTACACATGGTTATTTCTAAACTCAAATAATAATGTACATACAAGAGCTTTCCATAATTCAGTGTTATTATTTTTATCATCTAAAATCGTTGCCCATTAGCCTCTCCATCTCTGCTTTAAAAGCTTCCCAGGCCCCTAGTTACTCCTGAGAAAATGTAAGAATGATGTGTTTTCATTTATTTCACTCACTGGAATAATGTGTTTGAGAATCCCCAGCATTTGGGGGGAAACCCTGTGCTTTATGTTTCTAATCCCCCACAACATGCACTCCTTAGTTTATCACAAACCATATTTTTGTTAGAAGCCAGGCAATAGCACCTGCTTCCTCCGCCATAACCAATTCATCATAAGGCTGTATATACTTTACCTACACACACCGTGAGCAGATCCTTTCCTCCCCATTCCCAATGCTTCCACACAAGTCTAAGTCACTGGCACTTTTTACAAACAAACATGATTATTAGGCCACTCCAAATATCACTGGAAAAATCAGATTTTTTCAGTTTACTTTTTTAATTGCCTCCAACTCAAGTCCTCCTTCCTAGTCCAGGCAGTCTGCCAATTCTTCATCGATAAGATCATTGTCACGTCAACATCTCTGCCTTCACTTAGGATATATCCCTTTACTTGAGCGTCATTTCTCCCTCTTCACTCTGACAAATCTTTCCAAACAGCAGGTAGCATTTTTTGAGGAGTTGATCCACAATAATTCCTCTTTTTCTGAAATGCTGTTGCCCTTGTTGTCTCCACTATACTGTTTAGCACATAAGCTGTGTAGCTCAGTGTCAATACAGGTAAACAAGCAATGACCAGCTCCCTATTTTGATTTTCTCATAACTCCTTTCAATATTTGATTTCCCTCCTTTGAAGATATTTATTTACTTCCTTGCTGCTTCCCCCACTCAAACGTAAGTGCCACAAAAGGTGCTTTTGCTGCCATATTCCTGGGCCCAAGAAGAGTGTTTGACATATAAAATGTGCTCAATAAAGTATGTCAAATAAATGAAACAATTGATCAATTTAAAATAGCCGATGTTCCCTATAGTTTCTGATTAATGGCTCTGTTCCCTCTGTTGAGAGAAAAGGGAAAGAAGAACTACAGTGTAATTTTAAAATTTGACTTCAGAATTAGGTGGCTGAGATTCAAATCCCAACTCTATCT